>NW_014577278.1:81160-98206 GCF_000485595.1 Priapulus caudatus | reverse complement strand
GCTTGTGCGCTTGTCTATGGTTACTTCTGCTCGCAAAACTCTGCTAAGCAGCTTCACTTAGACACACGCCGAGAAAACAAAATACGGATAGTCTGTCGGTCAGTGTGCGAACTTAGTCTGTCCCCACACGCCGCCAAGACGCGTGCCCGACACGCGCGTACCTAGATAGTTTGGAACCGGACCGGATTCCGCGGAAGTCTAAGAAGCGTGGCCGCGCCAGATTTTTCCCGGTCAGGAAGCTGGGAAGATGCCGCGTACCACTGACAGGCAGGGCCGCGAAAAAAAATATACGAATGATAAATGATGATGTGTGCGCAGTATCACCCCCTACTCACCTCGACTTCCCCGTCGTGCTCCCACTCCTCTCTCCCCATCTTCCCTCTTCCCCTTCCCTCGTATACACTTGTTTCGTATCCCGGTTTAAAATTATAATACCAGCCTCGTTCGTGTGAAATATTCCAGTTCGTGTGATTTTGTAAGAGTGGAATATGACATTGTAGAGTATATCAGAGTGAGTGAGAGAGACGGGGAAGCAGAGACAGACAGAATCAGAGAGACAGAGAGAGCGCGAGAGAGAGCCTTCCGATGCCGTGGGTGTGAACTCTGTGGGAGTAGGTCGCTCGCTCAGCACCCGGGCGATGGGTTAATGGATGCATGTATGAGAACCCCAGTGTGTGTATGGGCGGCGTGTGTATGTGCGTGTGTATATGTATATGCGTGTGTGTATGTATGTATATCTCTGTGTATGTATGTGTGTGTGCACGTGTGTGTGCGTGTGCGTGTTTCTGTGTGTGTGTTTTCTGTGTGTTGCGTGCGTGCGTGCGTGCTTGCGTGCGTGTGTCAGTGCGTGCGTGTCAGTGTGTGTTGTGTGTATACATTTTTTGCGCGCGCGTGCGTACGTGCGTCAGTGCGTGTGTGTAGGGAGAGGGGGTGTGCCTAAATCCCTGGCATGCGGGACGTGTTGAGGTGCGGGGTGCAGCTGCCCCGCTAACAGTAGCAGCAGCAGCAGCATCATAACTGTGGTTGGCTTCACTCGTGTAGGTAGTGCGTGTGTGTGTGTGCTCGCTGGTTGCTTGTGGGCACCTCGGCTGGCTCGGACTCCTTCTGTGCTGCTGCTGCTGCTTCCTGCGTGCTTATGGCTTCTCACGCAGGCTTACTTTCTCTCTCAATCTTCCGCCAGTCGTTTCTACGTGCTGCGAACGAGTGAAGCTTCCCACATGAGAGCTATGTGCTGCTTGGATGTATACTGGAATCTCGGAGATTGCTAGTGATATGAGCATCGCGGTTTGTTTGTGTGCTTTTTCTCGATAAAGTCTGCTCGGTGGAAGGAGCTTGTGTATCCGGAAAGTTTGTTGTAACGTGTTTGGTTATCCGGATAGTTGGTTATAACGTGTTTGGTTATCCGGATAGTTGGTTGTAACGTGTTTGGTTATCCCGAACTCGTTTGAAGTAAAGATGCAGTTTATTGCCACTTTGCTCGCTTGTTGCAAATTCTTTACCCCTGGCAATTTCGTTAGGAAGTGCCATTTTAATGCATAACATTAGCATTAGTGCATAAAGGTTACACAAAAATTCTAGGTGTTTCTCGGTGTAGATCATCCCCTATTTCATCGCTGGGTTAGATCGGGCGTGTATCTCCTGGATGAACCAACACGTGTGTATTTTACTGGCACGGGCACGCAAATAACGATAGTTGTTTATTTGGAATTGGCATTTTGCTTCTCCGACGTCTTATAGACAGCCACCCGGCAATGAATGTGTTCGGAAACAAGTCTGGTGACTTTGATGACTCCAAGCCACCCGTTGAAACCCCTCCACGCCACGCCACGCCACCCCACGCCAGTGTCAGTTACTCGTTTGAAGTTATTTTCGATATATTTTGTTGGCGGTAGAGTGTTGGTTCTACCGTGGAGATATCTCTAACAGTCTGGCCACACGCCCGGCCACGCGTAGGTCTTGCTTGTCTGGTATCTCCTGATCTCTCTCTCTCTAGCTGCGTCTCTCTATCTATTTTTTTCTCTCTCTATCGCGTTGACCTGCTGCTAGCATTCTGCAATAAAAAAAACCCGGATACAAAAACCGTGGAGGCTGTAGGGATGCTGTCATCGGCAGGCTGAACCGCGGACTGGAGTGCTCGCTGAGTGAGTGTGCGTCCGTGAGTTCTTGCTCGGGTGGACGTTGGTGGTTAGACGTTGACTTTGAGGGTGTGCGGAAGGGGACAGTCGAACCCGCGAAACAAGATTCAAGAGACAACCCGTCATCCTGCGGATGGTTAATTGAGGAAGGATATATAGAGATCTACTGTTCTGTCACGTCGTTGTGTCGTGTTCGTTGACAGAGGGTGTCGTCATCAGTGATCAGATACATTCAAGTTGTGACGAGAGTCCATCACGTCTCTTTGTCGTGTCGTCGTCGGTGACAGACCGTGTGTCGTGACGCGTGACCGCGCACATCTGGCGTACGTTGTCGCACTGTGACATTATCTTCTCTCCTTTGGTCGAGCTGTTGAGTCGTACGTACAGGGACCTCGTTAATCAACTCTCAGCTATCGTTAGCTAACATATATTGCATATATATTTATATACATATATATCTCGTTATCAACGTCGTTGGAAGCTGCGAGATGGAACGCTCGTACTCGCACGTGAAGTGGAAGTGGCCCCCGGTCATGTACTGGGACTGGGAGGAAGACTGGCCGTGGCTGTGGTACATGTACCACCGGCTGCCCTCCATCATGGATAGAACCGGGTAGGTAACTCTTCTGCCGTCACCACTGGCGCACAGCTGCCGTGGGGTCAGTGCCTGCATGCATCAGGGCGTAATCACACACGCGCAGAGTATCGTGTGTATTTCGTGTATATTCGTGTATTCGTGTGTATTTCGTGTGGTCGTCGCTTGCCTTTTATTGTATTGCTGTCTGTTGTGTTGTCACGGATGTGCGACCTTCGCTCCCCCATAGACTCACATAGACATCTAATTAGGCAGCTACATGGCCATCTACATTGGCTCCTACTATGCACCTATATTGGGCTACATAGACGCCTACATAGGCATTTAGATAAGCATCTGCTAGGCACCTACATTGGGCTACTTAGGCACATACATAGACCCCTACATAGGGCTACATAGACGCCTATATGTGTACCTGCATGGAGGTACATGGACACCTACTAGGGCTATGGGCTAACTACGCAGGGCCTAGACAAGCAAAGTTGTCTTCTCTAGGGTTACGCGGGCAGAGCAAGTCTGTTAAGTAAGAGCAAGATTAAGTTTGGCACGCTGTGGGATGTCGCGTGTAGTCGCGTATAGATGTCAGCGGTGGAATTCAGAAGCGATTTTCGGATTTTCGGAAACGTAACGATAAGACGGTGCAGAATGTGCGAGCGCGCTACTGATACCGCAGAGTCTGCGGTGCACGCTTGTGCACGTACGTTGTCAGCTGGGCAGATGGTGTACCAGAAGGAATAGATGCTACACGTACGGTTGTCACTAGCATGCATTACATCGCTCACACGTGTGTGCGGCCTCGAAAAAAAAAATAGCTGTAACATCTGGCGAATATGCAAAAAATCCGCATGATCGTACGCTAGTGATGCTCATAATTATTTACGACAAGACGTTACGTTACAACCTCTGCGACCTTATCTCCTGTCGTCCATATTTTACGACTTTCCTGTAATGTACAACACGACTAGCACGTAGAATTTTGTGGTATTGGAATAGTAAGCCCCGTGACTAATGACCAAATACTTACAATGCTGAAGTAAACCCGTTGGACTAATCGACTAAACAACTTAGTGAAACATAAGAAGTAGCGGTTAGGATGTAAGATTTGTTTACCTATTCTTTATCTATTTCCCGAGACTATTTTTCGGCTATTCTCGCCACTAGTATCGTTACAGTTCTGTTGTAGGCACTCATAATTTCAGCATACATTAAATCAGGATTAAATCAGATCAATTATGCTCTACTCTAAGTTTCTGACGGGGTTACTAAGGTCAACGCGCCCATCTAACGTCGGCTGCCGAGTTTTAGTGTGCGTGTAAGGGCGAAGGACTTTTAGTCAGGATCGAGAACGCTGGTTGACCATGGAATGCTGCGGTGGTCACTGCATGGTTACCATGTGAGTTAGCATCGGTGTTATTACCTCCGCGCAACGGAGTTGCAGGGGAGGTAATGTAATCGGTCGTGTGTGTGTGTGAGTGTGTGTGTGCGTGCGTGTGTGTGTGTGTGTGTGCGTGTGTGTGTGTGCGTGTGCGTGTGTGTGTATGTGTGTGTGTGTGTTGTGCCATGTGGTGGGGTGTATTGTGTGTCCGGTGGTCCGGCAATGTGTGTGTGGTGTGTGTGTGTGTGTGTGTGTGTGTGTGTGTGTGTTGTGTGTGTGTGTTGTGTGTGCCTAGCCCGGCGCGGCGGCGATCGGGTAAGCGCTATCGAGATCCGCGGAGCCGGCGAGTCAGCAGCAGGCGAGGAGTCAGCAGCAACCCCAGCGAGGCGGGCGAGTCAAGCAGCGCCACGCATCCGAGCGCGAAGTCAGGCAAGGCAGGCGAGTCAGTCAGGCAGCAGCCAGCAGCGAGCGCCGAGCCACGCATTGTAACACATACATGTTACATGCTCGCGGAGGATGAGCCACTCCTCCGTGAGTGCCCTCTGTCTAGGTTAGCCTGCGCTGTCTCACGTCTGGTTACTGACGCACTGTATGCTAACGGGGATGTCAGACCTAATGGCCCTTGTATACGGGCGCCCCTAAGATTAGTAGGTGTGAGTGCCGCCTGCTGCCTGCTGCTGCTGCTGTCTGCTGGTTGAATCTGCTGCGTCTACTTGCTGTTGCGATGGTGTGGTGGTGTGGTGGTGCTGTTGCTTCTTGCTGCTGGTTTGCTAACTCGCTGCTGCTGCTGAAGCCTGTTGATTGCTGTTGTTGTTGCTGCTGCTGCTGCTGTGGGGGTGGTGTTGGTGGGGCGTGCTCGCTGCTACTACTACCTACCGAGGAGTAAGATAACTATATCCTTATACTTATCTTACTCCTTCTACTACTACTACTACTACTCACTACTACTGACTACTACTACTAACATTACTACTACTACTCTACGTTGCCGTACTGCGTACCACTACTGCTACTACTGGCTTGCTGCCGCCGCTGCCAGAAAGCATTCCAGCGTGCATCCTCCTCTTTCTCCCGTGGTAGACCGACTTCACACAGGCTGCCATGCCGACGCGCGGCGCATTCGTGTCCGTAATCATTTAAATTGGAAAATGTCGCAGAGCGTCGGTAGGGAGCCGCTATAGAAGCAGGCTAATACGTGCTACGTTGAGTGACCCCTGGTAGTTCGCATACATGGATATAAACACACACACACGCACACACACTCGCCACGCACGCAGCGCACACACGCACCACACACACAGCGCGCGCACGCGACGGCACACAACACACACAACACACAGACGCATACACACGCAGCGCCATACACCACACGGCGTAGGCCGCGCAGTGACGCGTACACCCACGTGTAGGCGGCACGTATACGCGCAAACACTACACACACTACACACAACACACACACACGCACGACACACACACACCACACACACACACACACCACTACACAACACCCACAGCACAACACACAACATATATATATTATATACTATTATATACACACACACACACACACACACACACACACACACACACACACACACACACACACACACACACACACACCCACACACACACACACACACAGGCGGTACGTGGCTAGAAAGAGAGAGCGCGCGCTGGAAAGAGAGTACATGCGCGTATATAAAAATAAACCGGCGAGTTGGGCCTAACAGCTTGTAAACATGCCCGCTATACGCCTCACTCATTTCCCCAGTGATTTTTTTTCACTTGCGAAGGCAGCTGGTGAATGGCAGAGAGCAGAGAGGGGAATGAGGGAATTCCCTGTTTGTTTTTTAGCACCGACAGCCGTCATGTGTATCACAACACCGGTTAGCGGTGGCAGCAATGGCGATGCCTGAATGTGGGTGGCTGCTCCTCGGAAGAAAAACTCCCTACTACGGTTCTCGGCTGTTGTATTGGGGATTCACCGATGCAGAGCCGGAAACTCATGGAAAAAAACTCTTGCTTATGATTACTTTTGGTGAAGAGCGTAGACACATGCGCCTGGGTTGTCCGCATTTCGTACGTCAAGGGTGTGTGTATATTGCACGTAAGCGAAGTGCGTGCATCTCCAACGCCATCGACACGTCACCAATGTGCGCGCATCAAACACGTCACCAATGTGCGTGCATCGTACACGTCACCAATGTGCGTGCATCGTGCACGTCACCGTAATGTACATGCCCTGTCGTTTAACTTATCTAGCACGGCATGCAGTCAACCAGCACACGCATAGTACAATAATTGGTACACGAACATAAACATTCTAAATACATGCCAACCTGTGCAATAGATAATATCAGGAGATAATATGTTACACGACTGTTCCGTGGTACCCGTCCCCCGTCCTCTCTCTCACTCCATTTTTCACCGGTCTACTACTCTCTTTCAGTCCCACTCTCTCTCTCTGTCGCCTCTCTCTCTCTGCCACACTCTCTCGGGCGCGCTTCTCACCCACTCTCTTCCTTGCCAACTTTGCTGTCGTGCCTATAACATTGGCTTCACTTCCTTGCACTAATCTCTAACTCTATCTATTACAGTTTCCTGGTGAGCTTCATGGTGGACGCACGAGGGGGCGCCATGCGCGGCTGCCGCCACTCCGGCGTGCGCATCATCATCCCGCCGCGGAAGGCTCCCGCTCCGATGCGCATCACATGCAAGCTCCTGAAGAAGGAGAAGATCATCCACCCGCCGCCGCTCATGGAGGGAGAAGCTCTCGCTAGCAGGGTGCTTGAGATGGGACCCAGCGGGGCCAAGTTCCTCGGGTGGGTCATAGTCATTGGGAGGTGGGGAGGTTTTACGGGGAAGGGGGAGGGTTGATTTGAGGAAGAGGTGACCGGGAAGAGATGACAGGGAAAGGGGATTGGCGGTTACCCGGAATGGAATTAGCCCGTGAGAGGCGGAGATAACTAGCAGAGGGGAGCATGCATGCTGGCTGCTAGAGGGAGAAGCACTTGCTAGAAGGGTGGTTAACATGAGACCCATCTCTTGTTAGCATTGCAGGAAGGTGTCCGGGCATTTTCTGACCCTCTCGGTCAGGCTATAAACACAGTGGTCGAATATCAACAAGTCGGTAAATTCTTCATTTCATACCGCCGACAAAAATCGTTTAAAAAATGTAAACAGCGACCCACGAGTGCGTGACGTCATCTCATTCATCATCACCACAACTAGTGGAACCGCAGCTGCTGCCTCCTGATGCTATGATGAGTAGTCGACGGGGTCCGTAGTAAAATTACTTCCAGAGAACTCCAGGATTCTCCTTAAGTTAATTATGATAAACGGAACCAGTCGCCAAACGGAAGGCAGGGGTAATAGGCTGCACATGTGAGCCCGGGAAAACTCCTCCAGGAAAACAGAAGCAGGTTTCATTTATTTCTCTCCCTCTCTTGCTGTCTCTCCTGCTCTCGCTCACTCTCTTCATCTATTGCTCTCTCACTCTCTCCATCTATTGCTCTCTCACTCTCTCACACACCATCTCCCCCACCATCTCTATCTGTCTCTCTCTCTCCCTCTTCCCTCTTTATGTGTCTCAGTCATCCTCCCCCTCTCTCTCTATCTCTCTTTCTCATCGTCTCTCGCCCGCTCCTTGGCTGCTGGTATAGCTGAGGTACTGCAGTTAGACTGCAATCAGCAGACCACGCCTACTAATAATTAGACATGTCTGAATTAGAGAGGGCGGGTCTTATCATGTAGCAAGAGATGCTGATTGGCTCCATGTGGCAGAGATCCACTCTGATGTCCCCGGCAGCAGCTGCTGCTGATGCTGTTGTGGTAGATCGCAAAGTATCACGACCATGAATTCCAGCATTAGGGTTCACGTTAACGTTCTTTGGGCTATTCTAGCACCGAATTCTTCAGAATAGCTGAATGAGTACTGAACGTTGTTTGCACAAAACTTTATTGTTCTGAGCGTTGTTTGTTCTGAATATAATTTGCACTTATCTTTATTGTTCTGAGCGTTGTTTGTTCTAAACGTAGTTTGCACTGAACTTTATTGTTCGAAACGTTGTTTGTTCTGAGTGTTGTTTGTTCGTGCATGCAGGCCCGTCATCATTGAGGTGCCGCACTTTGCGTCGCTGCGCGGCCGGGAGCGTGAGATCACGATCCTACGCAGCGACAATGGAGAGTCTTGGCGCGAGCACACGCTAGAGGCGACAGAGAACGCCGTGCAGGACGTGCTCAACGAGAGCTTTGAAGGAGAAGGTACGTGGCGCCATCTAGTGGCGGGAATTGTCATAAAAATGGTGTCGTGAGTTCGGTGCCCCGTGGTGGTTAGAAGAGCGACAGTCTGTTTTTCGCACCCGGCTGTTAGATGCGATATGATATGACTACTAGGCACTTAGGATATGACTACTAGGCACTTAAAAAAAAAACCCTAACCCTAACCCTAACCTAACCTAAACCCTAAACCTAACCTAAACCCTAACCCTAACCCTAAAAAAAAAAAAAAAAAATTAAATTAAAGTGCCTAGTAGTCATATCATATCGCATCTAACTGCCGGTTGCCTGTTTTTCGCGGTTGTGTCGAGCGATGGAGAAGATAATGGCAGCTTATTAGCACTCTTTCTTTTTCCACTTAATTTCTTTTTTTCCTATTCTCTTGCTGATGTTTGTTCTGTCTGCCTTGCCTTCTTTCTCTATCTCTGTTCTGCTCTCTCTCCCCACCTCTCTCTATCTATCTATCTATCTATCTATCTATCTATCTATCTATCTCTCTCTCTCTTCCCCGACTATCTTGCTCTCTCCATTTTCCTCTCTCCCTCTCTTGTGCTTTCCTGCACTTTTTATTTTTCTTGCTCTTTCTCCATTTTCCTTTTGCTATTCCCCTCCCGATCTCCCCCGTTTCTCCATATAACGTAGTCTCTCTCGCACACACACAGAGCTGGATGCTATAGAGGACCTGCACACCAACCGCATCACCCGCATCCTCACCAATGACTTCCCCGTCTACTTCGCCATCGTCACGCGCGTACACCAGGAGAACCGTCCCATCGGACCCGAGGGAGGCATGGTCAGTTCGACCGTCGTGCCGCAAGTGCAAGCCATGTTCCCAGAGGGCGCTCTCACGAAGAAGATTCGCGTCGGTCTGCAGGTAGGTGGCAGCATGTGTCAGTACACGATGTACATTGGTGCCAGCTGTTTTCGCGGGCCGAAATAAGTAAGCAAGTAATTTAAATTCTAATTTAAAAATTATTTTTTGTTAAATTTAATTTCGGACGCAAATTTAAATTGTGCAGATAAATATACGGCTTAAAATCAATGAGAGTATGTAATGACGTATTAAGGATCAGAGTTCAAACGTACCTGTGTTCATCCTGCTGATTCAAGTGTTTCTATTACTCGTGGGGCCATCTATCATGGAAACTGGCTCATACTGTAGCTCCTCATTACTCCATGACTTCACAGCTAATGCTTAGTGCTCTCCACAGCTATTCAGACCTTCTCCTTGCTATTGCTCTCACTCTCCATCATCTCTACCTTGTCTATCTACCCGTGTGCTATTGTGGTCATTTGCTCTCAACTGAACCTTCCCTCAGTTAATGCTCTAACTCTCCCCAGTTATCCGGACCTTCCCTCTGCTAGCACTATCATTTCTCACTTACCCTGAGCGTTCTTTCGCTATTGCTCTCCTAGAGCCATCCAGACCTCTTTACTAATGTGCTCCCTCTATCACTTCTAGATTATCTACACCTCTGCCCTTCTCCTACTAATGCTCTCGACCTCTCTGCAGGCACAACCGATCCCCAGCGAGCTGGTGGCGAAGCGACTAGGTAACCGCGTTGCTGTAAGCCCCATCGTCACCGTCGAGCCGCGCCGGCGCAAGTTCCACAAGCCGATCACGTTAACCATTCCACTGCCGCAGGCCGCCAGCAAGGGCATGATCAACCAGTACAGCAATGAGGCCCCTACGCTGCGGCTTTACGCTGCGGCTACTGTGCAGCATCACAGGTAGGGGGCGCTACCATGCGTGGGGGGGGAAGTGAGGGCGTGATCAACCAGTATGGCAACGAGGCCGCTAAACTGCGGCTACTGTGCAGCATCACAGGTAGGGGGCGCCGCACGCATGTATGGCTGTGTCGAGGGAGCGAGGGCACGATTGGGGGTGTCTATATTCAAGCCTGTACGGAAGATTACGGTACGCATATATTTGCTAATATATTGACTAACCGTGCGTCAATAACTCAATATTCACAGAGAGTATAGCTAAGACATGTGTCTATAGATATCTAGAATATATTATGCAAATGATATCCCGTACCGGCTTGAATCTGTGAATATTGAGTTTATTGACTCACGATTAGTCAATATATTAGCAAATGCCAAATATATGCGCGCGGAAGTGAATTACAGATGAGTACATTTCTAAAATTCTAGATACCTATAGACACATGTCTTAGCTATACTCTCTGTGAATATTGAGTTTATTGACGCACGATTAGTCAATATATTAGCAAATATATGCGTACGGTAATCTCCCGTACCGGCTTGAATATAGACACCCCCGGCACGTTACCCAGTAAGGCAACATGGCGCCGACACCACCAGGTGGACGAGCGTGCGGGGAGATGTTGAGGTAAATCCGTTAGGCGTTATTAATACCCTGACGGTAAGAGGTTGATTAATGGAAAGCCACTGAAAGGTTACAGGTAAAAATGACATTTTGTTTCCTTTAATGGCATGCATCATTGCTGCACGTGTGTTTAAATACTGATAGCAAATGAAAGGATCTTTGAATAAGTTTGTCCAAATATTGAATTTTCAGGTGGTTCTACGCCAGCACAATGGGAAGACATCACCGGCACAACTCCTCTCACCTTTGTCAACGACTGTGTCTCATTCACAACTACAGTGTCAGCCAGGTAGAGTCACCAGTTATTCCCCTATAAACGGCCTTTGTTAATCCTGACTTTGCCGTCAGGTTCTGGTTGGTTCACTGCCAGCATACGAAGAAACCAGCCATCTAGCAGCTTAAACCAGCACTAAGCTAAAGCCATTAGTTCTTCAATTTTTTCAAGCCGGTGTTTTTGTTTTAAATCGTCGCTGCTGTGTAGCATAAATGGGGTATTGTCTGCACTGTTAGGTTTTGGTTGATGGACTGTCAGCAGACGAATGAGGCAGGGCGTCTGGCGGGCGAGCTCTACAGGGAAGCCATCCACGTTCCCTTCATGGCCAAGTTTGTTGTCTTCGCAAAGCGAACTGAGGCCCAAGAGGGGGCGCTGCGTGTCTTCTGCATGACCGACGACAAGATGGAGAAGACGCTTGAGTGTCAGGAACACTTCACCGAGGTTGCCCGCAGCCGCGACGTTGAGGTGTGTGTAGGGGGCGCTGCGTGTGAGGGTCAGATGATGTAGGGAGGTGCTGAACGTTGGATGTGGTGGTGAAGGGGGGGGGGGCTTCTAAAGTTGGCAGAGTTAGTAGAGAATGCTGTCTGTAGGTCAAACGATGAAACTGGTAACTTGTGTGAGTAGGTAGTTGCCACTTGTTCAAGCTGTATCTGTCTCCTCACGTCACCCTCGGCATTATATCCAAACCACGTTGCAATCGTGAGGAGAATGCATTTCGGAAAGAGTAGACCACGAAAATGAGATGAGGAGTCGATCCTCTAATGGAGAAGCTGTCACACTGAGCTGTGCAGCCATATTTTAACGAAAATCACAACTTATCATTAACTGAGTCTGAAATCTTGTAATCGTATGCACAACACTTCACCTCGCTTCTTCAAAAGTTGTGACATTATAGATGCACGACGTCGTACTTATGATGTTACTGACAATTGCTGTTATCTAATGTTCTCTCCACGTGTTTCCATCTCACGTTAGGATGTGACAATCCTATACAATGTTATACTTATGACGTTACTGATGATGGTTGTTATCTAATGTTCTCTCCACATGTGTTCCCGTCTCACGCTAGGTTGTGGCAATCCTACAATGTTATACTTTAATATGACGTTACTGACGATTGCTGTTATCTAATGTTCTCTCCACATGTGCTTCCATATCACACTAGGTTGTGACAATTTAAATGTACAATGTTATACTTATGACGTTACTGATGATGGCTGTTATCTAAAGTTCCCTCCACATGTGTTCCCGTCTCACGCTAGGTTGTGACAATCCTACAATGTTATACTTATGACGTTACTGTCTACGGCTGTTATCTAATGTTCTCTCCACGTGTGTTTTCCTCTCGGGTTAGGTTCTCGAAGACAAGCCTCAGTTCATAGAGATGGCGGGTAACCTTGTGCCCGTGACAAAGTCCGGAGAGCAGCTGCTCCTTCACTTCTTCTCATTCCAAGAAAACCGTCTGCCTTTCATCGTTCGGGTCCGAGATGCGATCCAGGAAGCGCTGGGTGAGTGTGAACGCGTGGTCAGATCTGTGAGACGAGGCAGAGACAGCTGTGGGTGCATCTGTTTAAGGTGAATCTTTCCAGGTGGCGATTTCTTCATTCTGATCCTTGGAAACAAACGCAAACACGCATCTTATGCGTCATTGTTAAGTCTCACCTGTCATCGTGACCTACCACGTTAGCAACCCTACCTAGCAACCAACCTCAGTAATCACCTTCCCTAGCAATGAGCTGCGATTGACCAAGATGATTGTCTCTGTTTCACATCCCCTTCAAATCCACTAGTAGGGTCAACAGTTCGCAATCCGGACCAGTGACACGCTAAAACAAACGTGCAGGATCACTGGATTCATTTGTTCTGTTTGAAATTGTCCTCTCACCAAAAATGCCCACAGTCTTGTCAACGTAAAATAACGTAGGTAAAGAAACATGCCATGTTGGTTATTTCATGTAATGGGTAAATTTTGTCAGTGAGGTAATTGAATGCAATTTTTAAGCGAGGAATGTACATGTTTGTACGTGCTCGCATATGATTGTACATTCGTGTCCGTGGTTTTAATGGTTTGTATATGGGTTTTCTGTAGCGAGGATAGCATTCATGAAGGAGCAGAAGGTGGGCAAGGGAGAACCTGCCCAGACACCTATCTGTAATCTCAACATTATGCTGCCAGACTACGTTCCTGTAAGTATAATACCATTATATTTAATGTCACCCTATTTAGTTGTTGTTTATAGCACGGTAACAATAACAACATTTTTAATAATAATAATAATAATAATAATAATAATAATTGGTTTGATACCTTAAAATATGTTCACATGCACATTACAAGGTACAAAATATGAGAAAACACAAAACAGAGCAAGTCAAGCTCAGTTAATACATTAAGATTAGCAATGGTTCTTCTCGATGGTTGTACTGGTTGATTGTAATTAGCAATGGGTCACTACGATCACTGGCCTTGTCGTAAGTGAAATGACAAGAGTCAATCAGCACGAGCAAGCTTTTTTACTAAACTGTAGAATGGTTTATTAATTAACGTGAATACGGCACACTTCACACCAAGATTTAGGTGTGAGATAGTCTAGTGGTTTTGTTACCACGCGTGCAGTGCTGAATGCAGAGATAACTGAAGCGCTAGATAGCGCATCGGTGGTAGAGCTATCTGTCTGTACACGACTCTCTGTTCTCACACGCGTAATTGCTGTTATTTTCTAACATCAGCTGAAGCTGGAGAGGCTCCCGCACTCACCGAGCAAGGAGACCGTTACCATCGAGAAGAAATACGAGTACTTGCACGAGATGGGCATCGGTGAGTGAAGAAATCATGCGTTAGTGTTCAGCATTTCCCCCGCAACTGATGTTACGTGCACGTAGTTATTGCACATTTTTTGCGGATCCTGCAGCATGTTAACAGTTATGTTAACAGTTACAGTTATCAATGGCACTGGCCAAAAATGCTTGCTAAATATCATTGAGATAGCCTCAGGTAGGCTACATTGTCTCCTCTCCTGCTTGCTTCACCTTTGGTACAACAGTCAGTAACGTCTGCTACTAAATTCTGTCTGACAACAATGGCACAAGCTCCCTGGGGCCTCCAAATAATTGCACAGCTCTCTCATGACGGCGGTGGCCATCTTTGCTGCAGCGCACAAGGAGACGATCACGAAGGCAGAGCTGAAGCTGTCGGACATTGCACGGCAGCTGCAGGATGACTGGGTGATGCTGGCACTGCAGCTGGACATCACCGAGACGCAGATACAGCAGATCAAGGAGGAACATCCTAGCAACCTCGATGCGCAGGCGTTTGAGATGCTGAAGGTCTGGCGTGTGCAGAAGAGAGAACTCGCCTCAGGTGCGTGAATGATGCTGCTGATGTTGCTGTGTTCTACTTCGATGCCGTTGTCGTCTTCTGTCTTTCGTATCTCCTTGTTCACGTCGACTTCTTTTTTTCGTCCTCTTTTTCTTACACTTTTCCTTTCTCTTCACCTTTGATTTCTTCTTGATCATCCTCCCTTTTCTTTGCCTTCTTTTTTTTTCTTTTTTTCTTTTTCTTCTTCTTTTTCTTCTTCTTCTTTTTCTTCTTCTTCTTCTTCTTTTCCTTCTTGTTCATCTTCTTATTCGTTCTCCTCTATTGCCACGTTCTCCTCTGCCTCCTCCTCATCCTCCTTCTTCTCCTCTGACTCCTCTACCACTTTTTCGTCTTCCTACTGATCTTCTGGGTGGGGTATGTGACTGTGTACTTAGTGACTTCCAGAGGAGCTATCGTAATTCACCTCTCTCTGTCTCTGTCTCTCTCTCGCGCTCTCTCTTTCTCGCTCTCTCACTCTCTCTCTCTCTCTCTCTCTCTCTCTCTCTCTCTCTCTCTCTCTCTCTCTCTCTCTCTCTCTCTCTCTCGCTCTCTCTCTCGCTCGCTCTCTCCCTCTCTCTTGCTGCTCATGACCTGCAGAAGATTATGGTTAACTCACTTCTCTCTCTGTCTTGCTCGCCGTTCACAGGCAACGCGCTAGAGAAAGCGCTCAGGAAGATCAACCGCGACGACATTGTTCGCCGCTCCATGCATAACGTTGAGCTTGTCACCGACCAGCTAGAGAGGGCAGCAGCCGAGGCTGCGCTCGACCAATCAGGATTCGACGCGCTGAAGGAGGAGCTGGGGCCATCGCGCGACACCTCCCTCGCGAGAGACACCTCCCTTGACATCTCCTATGACAACAGGGATACGTCTAAGGTATGTTATGCAATGCATATTGTATGTTTGCATACGATGCCACCGCGTGCGCGATGCATGTTATGGGGAAATAATGTAGGACATGATAGTATATTCGTAGTATTCTGAGTCTAAAAGCATCACGAATGTTTTTTTGAAACTGAGGGCGTTTTGTCAGGGAGTTAAGCACGTATCTGCTAATGATCTCTTTGCAACAGTTGATGTGTTAATTGTCGTGTCAGATTGCACTTTCTAGTCTTGTTAACGTTTAGTTTCACAACTAGTTCTCACGAGTAATCCATGTAGACTAGTCGTAAAGGCGCATTTAATTCATGTTTGAAATGTAAAAAATACTTTTGCTCGTCTGTGGTATCAATCTCTGTCTCCATCTGTCTGTTACACACGTACCTGCATTTTGTATCACTCATCGCATTTTCCCCATTCATCTGTTCTTTACTCAGACACAATTGGAATTGATTAAGGTAATTGGGAAAAACTTGGGATGATGCCTACGCAAGCATGACCTATATATTGTTGCTAAAGAATCTGAGCTTTTCATATTCATAGTTCGTTATAATTTCATCGCTCAGTCAGGCTGTAATATTTGCTTGAGCTTCCCAAGATGTCATCTAGGCGAGTAGCGCATGTATGGCTAGTAAAATGTCCTCAGATTGCAGTTTAGGAAAGTTAGCCATTCAAAGGATAAACCCTTGTCTATTTTGCATGGCAGCCGTATTTTGAAATCGATGCTAATGTGAAGCTATCCCTAAGTTCGGCTAAGATTAGGGCTTGTAAAACTGCTTTTCATGTCTCGCTATGTTATGCAAACGCTTTTCCATGATTTTATTATCTTATATTATGTAATCATAATGCTTAATACTGTTAATAGCCTTCTATGTGTCCGTGAAATTCGTCAGTTACTGTTAGTAATAACAGCGTGTGCACGGCTGATATAAAGTTCAAAAATACGAGAAAAAAATATTATTGATATGAAAAAAATTTTAACTGTAAAATAAATGATTCGCTGTGCTTGTAGAGTTGATTATTACCCCTCAGGTACGTGCATCGGGCACCATAGCAGCTGCTAGTTATCGCCTGTTATAACGAGACAAACTATGCTCGTTGTCTCACAGTTACCACACCATGATCAGTAGCGTCTATATATCTGCTTTCTGTAGTTACACGAGTAGCAGATACCTACAATTACACCTACCACTCCTGCTCGATCCTTAGACCTATAATTATACCTACTTGCCCTGCTCCTGATACCTACAATCATAACTACTACTCATGCTCCATTTTATAACTACTACTGGAGTAACTACAGCGACTCTGCTCTTGCCCCGCGTACATGTTTCTATCATCTGTCGTCACTGTGAACGTGTTTCCTAACTTTTACATCTTTGTTTTTCCTCGCAGGAGAGAGATTCGGATGAGAGTGACAAGGAATCGGTGAAGGAGAAGGGCGATGAAGGTAGGAGACTGTTGACGTTCACTCTTCAGCACTATCATGGTAGATCTAGCTGAGTGTTGATTGCCCTTGCTGGTGTATATAGAAGATATGGTGTGCGTATTCAGTTTCTTTGGATGAACAATAGCTATGTTAGTAGGTTAGAGAGAGAACCAACGAGAAAGAAAAGAGAGAAGGAGAGTAGAGAGCTAATGTGATATATATATATATATATATATATATATTGTGATATATATATATATATGTATATATATTGTGTAGTTAGGTATTATCGTAGGGCGGTAGGTAGGTAGTTAGTCGGTCGGGATCTATGTAGTACGTAGGAAAAGAAAAAAAGAAAAAAGTAAAGGTA
>NW_014577278.1:74660-81150 GCF_000485595.1 Priapulus caudatus | reverse complement strand
GAGAGAGAGAGAGAGAGAGAGAGAGAGAGAGAGAGAGAGAGAGAGAGAGAGAGAGAGAGAGAGAACGACAGCGAAAACAAGATCGAGTGAACGGGGTAGATGGGAAAATATGGGAAGAGCAATCTGAGTAAATGTAACAACGCAGAAAATGTAGGATAGAGGGAGAGATAGAGGTAAACAGGATGGGCTAGAGAAACAAAAACAAAGGAGAGAAGGAGAGAAAAACAGAGAATGAGAGAGATTCAATGACGGGGAGAGCAAAAAAAAAGATAGCGGAGAAGAGAGTGGGAGAGCGAATGAGGAGAGGAGAGAGAGAGAGAGCAGTGAAAAAGCTGCAAACGGGAGTCCTGATTCAGAATTTAACTGATACGCCAGCATATCTTTTGATACACCACATACTATCTGAAGCACAAACGTTAAACGTGCCAGATTTCAGTGCTGTCAGTTCTGCCGCCCACAAACTAACAAGGTGATAGAACTAGATTCTGGCTTGTCTCTGATCACCTATCATTATTTTAACTTCTTAAGTGTATCGTGATGATGATGGGTGTTAGAGCTTAGAGGTTGTCATAACAATCCTAAATCTGTTGGTTTTGACTTTAACATAGTATCTTCCAACTAGCGATTTTCGACAGTATTCACCTTTCCTCATGTTCGTACTTCACTTGTTTGTCAGGTCTACTGACTGTTGCACGACTTGTTGTACGTGCAATACTCGTTATTACATGTGTGTGTGTGCGTGTGTGTGCGTGTGTGTGCGTGCGTGTGTTTGTGCATGTGTGTTAAAAATAGACAGTGTGTAATGTTTGCTGCACTACGGGAAGCAAAGCAACTTATGATCAACCTGCTTTTCCCCTTTGACAGGCATCATCCAATTGTAAAAATAATGATGTATAAAAAAGCCCCTTCTTCAGACACATTAAAGGGACTTTTGCTTTTAGTAAATATAAATATATAGACGGACGCCACGGGCCCACTGTAATAATCATAACATATATCAAATATATCAATATATTGATTCGAATCTATATTTACAATATTTCATAGTCCGACTCACGAACAGAAAAGACTCACTTAACGTGTTCAAAGGTAATGTCTCATGATTTCAAGAAGCAAACAGATTTTATTTGTGATGCTTTGTCCAGAAAAGCTAGGTCACTGAAATAAACCAAATGATAAAAAATAGGCCAAATATATCTGGAGTATATATTGTTGATTAGATGATGTCTGTTCATTTTTGGAAAACATAGAAATCAATCATTAAACTGACAAAAATATGTATATTCAAGATGGCCGATAATTTCAGTCATTGGAATGCTTTGGTTGATCATAAGTGAAGAGTGCTCATCGTAATACCGCCATCTTACACCAGTTGTGTAATTACTCGCACTATTTTGCATACTCGCACATGCATTTATTTCACACGTTGGAGTCTCAATGTTTTTGATGTGACGTCGAATACGTTCTGCTTGCTTGTCGGTAGACGTAGGATGTTACATGATAAACAATTTGCAGCCGCGGTGATGTTTGCAGCATCTAGGCTTCACAGCTCCAGAGGTTCGGTATCGGACACACCCACAGCAGGAACACGTACTAGGCGCAGGTCTCAGTCCAATCGCCACATCTGATTCGTGCTTTGCTTGCTCGTGCACAGTTTCTCGGTGCTGCATCTTAGTTCTGCGCGTTGTCACGGCGACTGGTAACCGGCACTGTGCTTCGCTGTCACCGAAGCTTTGTCTGGTGTTGGCTTCAGCATTTTTTTCCAGCATCACGAGCCGCCACGAAACAATCCCAGGGGGGCCATTTGGGACGTTACATCCGGCTTGTTAGCTTTGTCCGGCCAACAGCATGATGGATCTTGCATTTTCTGGCAAATGGGCCGCCCTTATGCGCTTCTGCAATAGTTTTATATGAACAGTGTCTCGCATGCTGGTATGGTTTTCACAGTGTCCCGGTCGGCTGTTCGTGTGTCTGATGTCACACCTGTACCTGTGACGTCATGTGCACCACTGTGGAACCCTCTCTGTCTTATCGCTCCAAATGTGTTCCGAGTACACTGCAGGAATCAAACAACAATTGCAGATCAGAGAGAGCCTTGGATCGTACCTGAATATTGTAAGCCGAGACATGGCTATCAATTTCGCAAACAGCTAACTGCTGAGGAAAAGATGGAGCGTCTGGAAAAATTATGCCAACTGGAAGCCACAGAATATGTGGTCATTATGTTTAAGTCAAAACCCGGGCCAGGTATAAACGTTTACGCAAGTGTAGAAGTGTTGTGTAAATTAATGGTATCTAGTTGGGGGTACAATTGCTGTTAGATTATTCTACTAACATTGTCTCATTAACTAACTTCTTCTACTAACCTCCGTGTAGGAGAGCCGCAGAGAGACGTGAAGATGGCAACAGCGCCCGATTCGGTCACGACCACCGCGTCTCGACCGAAAGCCGGACCGAGTGTTTGTGATCCAAGGTCGCCACGAATAGCCGCTCGGCCTGTGGTAACAAAACCCCCAAAAACGCTTCCTAGCATAGATAAGTCGTCGGAGAAAGTTGTAACCCCGGAAATGCGCTTAGCGTCAACCGAAGTTTCGCCGGCGTCACCACGGGACGTGAAGCGGGATTCCAAAATGGAGAAAGCTCGTCCGTCCAGTGGCGAAAAGCAGACGCCGCCCGTTGTCATGGCGACAGAACCTGTGATAACGTCTCCCGCACGTCGCGACGACAGGGCATCGCCGGAACCGGTATCGGAATCAAAACAGGAACCAGAATTGAAGCCACAACTGGAATCGGAACCGGAACCTGCGCGTGGCGACGACGAAAAGCGGAAGGATGCGGCCACGGGGGAGAAACACGTGCGGTTTCCGGACGAGCGCGGCGAGCTGGAGACGAAGCGCGAGATCACGTCCGAGGGTGAGGTCGTCGAGAGGGTCGTCGTCACGGAGGAGATCATCGCCAAGATGGACGTACGGGAGATGAAGGACTCCGACAAGGAGTCTCAGCTGCTCGATAGCGAACACAAAGAAAAAGCTGTGATAGTAGATCAGGAAAAAGAAGTAGTTACAGTAGGCGTAGATAAAGTGCCGGCGGGTCCGACAGTAAAGACTGTTGAGAAAATTCAAGTGAGAATTGTACATAAAATAGTCCAGAAGGAAGTGATTGTAGGAAAAGAAACGACTGTGATATTGCCTTCATCTATTGTAGAAGGCCAGCAACCTGACAGCTCTGAGGAGCAAGAATTTGTTAAAAAGGAAAGAGCATTCCCTGATACGCTCATAGAATCAGCACCTCCAAAGATGGAAGGTGATGCCTATGTTGAGACCAAGAGGTCGGTATCCCCAGAAAGTGACATTGAGCCACCCCTCGGGGTGAAACGATTAGAATCTACTGACACGGGGAGTGAGTCAGCTGTTAAAACAGAACAACTGCGATCTCCTGAAAAGGAAATTGAGTCGCCTGTTGAGGCAAAACTTCTAGAATCTCTAGAGAAGGAGCGTGAGTTATCTGTTAAGAAAGAGCGTGCACAATCCCTTGAAAAAGACATTGAGTCGCCTGTTGAGGCAAAAACCATGGATACCTCAGAAAAGGAACTTGAATCTCTAATTAAGACAAAACAGTTAGAATCCCCAGAAAACGAAATTGTGTCGGCTCTTGCAAAGAAACTTCTAGATTCCCCCGAAAAGGAGCGTGAAATTGAGTCTCCAGAAAAGGAGATAGAGTCGCCTATTGAGGTCAAACACACAGTCTCACCAGAAACAGAACCTGAGTCTCCTATTGATCCCAAACAGCCTATTTCCCCAGTGAAAGAACCAGAGTTAGGCCTACTTACTGAGACAAAACAGTCAGAACCTTTAGAAACACCAATCGAGACTAAACTGCCCGAGCCTTCAAAGAGGTTGCATGATTTACCAGTTGAAACGATTCAAGATGTGACCATTGCGAAGGACGCTGTGCCAGAATTGCATGCGGTGAAGGAACCGAGTGAATCAGAGGACGACGTCGAAGATAGTCCAGTTACTGTTAAAGATAAGGTGAGGATGTTTGAGAAAATGATGTCTCATGACGAAGAGGAAAATGATGATGAAGAAGTGCCTATGTCTGAAGAACAACTTCAACTCACTGCTGATGAGTATTTAGCCTATAAGCCAGTTGAAATTATAACAAAAGAGCAGGCATATGCAAAGGAACAAGAAAGAATACGACTGCAGGACGAGATAGCAATAAACGAAACAACACGTGAGCATTCCAAAGCACCCGACGCAATTAAGGACGAGGTAGCTGAATCACTAGGAGAAATGGAACGTGAGCCATTTGATCATAGTGACATTTCTGAGCCTAAAAAAGAACCAGAAGAAAGGGAGATATACGGAGCAAAGCGTGTATATGTTCAAGAAATACATGTTAAAAAGGATATATGCGAGCACGAAGAATATGTTCAAAAGGTGGTTGAAGAAGAATCCTATGTGACTGTTGTCTATAAGCGGCATGACAAGCACCCTGACAAGGAGGAAGATAAACTAGAGGCAGATGTTTCAGCCTCCTTTGAAACAAAGCATCTAACTGCCGAAGATAAATATGAAGTTTTTCCAAAGCCAGAAGAAGAGATGCCAGTAGCTGATGTGATGGTTGAATCTCCCGAGAAAGAGTCCCAGATACTTGTAGTAGACACTGGGGCAGAAACCTCTAAAAGAGAAGCTAAACCATCAGTTGCAGAGGAGGACAAATTAGGAGAGAAACAGGAGGGTAAACTGTTGCTTGCGACACATTTAGGAATCGACACGCCTGTTACACCAGCATTGGAAAATATATCACATGTACCAGAGAAAGATGTTGTACTGCCTGTAACAGAGGAAATACCTGAATCACCAGAGAAGGAGGTTAAACTGCCTGTAACAGAGGAAAGACCTGAATCACCAGAGAAGGAGGTTAAACTGCCTGTAACAGAGGAAAGACCTGAATCACCAGAGGAGGTTGAACTGCCTGTACCACGGGAAATACCTGAATCTCCAGAGAAGGAGGTTGAACTGTCTGAAGCAGAGGAAAGAATTGAATCACTTGAGAAGGATGTTCAACTTCCTGTAACAGGGGAAATACCTGAATCTGCAGAGAAGGAGATTGAACTGCCTGTAACAGAGGAAAGAACTGAATCACCAGAGAAGGAGGTTGAACTCCCTGTAACAGAGGAAATATCTGAATCACCAGTGAAAGAGGTTGAACTGCCTGTAACAGAAGAAATACCTGAATCACCAGAGAAGGTTGTTGAACTGCCTGTAACAAAGGAAATACCTGAATCTGTAGAGAAGGAGGTTGAACTGCCTGTAACAGAGGAAAGTGGTGGAATCTTCTGAGAAGGGGGTTGTAGTACCTGAAGAGGGACGAAGGGCAGAATCTCCTGAAATGGCGGCTGTGGTAGCTGAAGAGGAAGAGAGGATAGAAAGGCCTGAGAAAGATGTTGTAATACCGGAAGTCGCAGGTAGTATGGAATCTCCTCCAAAACAGGTTCCTGAAGAGAAACAAAGAGCAAAATCTCCCCAGATGGAGGCTGTGGTAGCTGAAGAGGAAGAGAGGATAGAAAGGCCTGAGAAAGATGTTGTAATACCGGAAGTCGCAGGGAGTATGGAATCTCCTCCAAAACAGGTTCCTGAAGAGAAACGAAGGGCAGAATCTCCTGAAATGGCGGCTGTGGTAGCTGAAGAGGAAGAGAGGATAGAAAGGCCTGAGAAAGATGTTGTAATACCGGAAGAGGAAGAGAGAGCAGAGTCTCCTGATAAGGGTGCTGTAGTTGCTGAAGAGGAGGAGAGAGCAAAATCGCCTCAGCAGGATAATGTAGTACTTGAAGAGGAAGAGAGGGTCGAATCTCCTACGAAGGAGGCTGCAGTAGCGGAAGAGAAACACAGAGAAAAATCTCCTGATGAGGCTGTGGTAGAACTAGGAAAAGGAATAGCAGAGTCTCCTGATCAGGCAGCTGCTGTGCCTGTGGATGATACGGCGTTGTCACCCATAGCAGACGATGTGGCAAAATCTTTTGAGGCGACCTCTTTACCCACTGTACATGATTCAACGAAAATTCGAGCTGAGAAGCCTGACAGATGTTTTTATGTCGAGGAACTTAAAACAGAATTCCGGGAGGAAAAGGTGTCCGTTAAATTTGAGTACTACACTGATGCTGAATCACCAATCAAAGCAGCCGATGGAACGAATCTTGCTGATAGTTTGCCATTAGATATAATTTCGTCAGAACATGTACCAACAGAATCATTACAAACAACCATAAATGAGTCGCATGAGCAAGAAGTGGTAAAGGATAGTAGTGAAGCTAAGGAGTTAGCACACGAGGAACCTGAAATTGGCAATGATCTGTGGTTAAAATCTGTTGAGGGTCAGTTACTTGACAAAGGAGATAAAGAACCTGAAATTGAACCAACACTGAAATTATATACTATATCAGGCGATAATTAATAATTAACAGTTACGAGACAATAATCATTTC
>NW_014577278.1:72260-74062 GCF_000485595.1 Priapulus caudatus | reverse complement strand
GTTACCCCTGACAGAATTACTGTCACACCTGTGGTTCAAGTGGTCACACAACCATTCATTGATGAGATTCCAGTCTCCGGAGACGAGCAGACGGTAGACTCTCCTGTGAAGGAATATACTATGCCTGTAGATGAAATGAGAGCAGGATCTCCCGAGGAGGAGGCTGTAGTACCTTATGAAGAGAGGGCAGAATCTCCTGAGAAGGAGGCTGAAATACCTGTTGAGGAAGAGAGGGCAGAATCTCCTGAGAAGGTTCTAGTACCTGAAGAGGAGAAGTTGGTTGAATCTCCTGAGAAGGAGATTGTACTAGCTGAACAAGAAGAGAGACCAGAATCTCCCGAGAAAGAGACTGTAATACCTGTAGAGGAAGAGTTGGTAGAACCCCCTGAGAAGGAGGTTGTAGTAGCGGAAGAGGAGGAAAGGGCAGAATCTCCTGAGAAGGTGGCTGTAGTACCTGAACAAGATGAAAGCACAGAATCTCCCAGCAAGGAGAGTGAAGTTATCCCTGACAGAATTACTGTCACACCTGTGTTTCAAGTGATCACACAACCATCCATTGATGAGATTCCAGTCTCCGGAGACGAGCAGGCAGTAGACTCTCCTGTGAAGGAATATACTATGCCTGTAGATGAAAGGAGAGCAGGATCTCCCGAGGAGGAGGCTGTAGTACCTTATGAAGAGAGAGCAGAATCTCCTGAGAAGCTTCTAGTACCTGAAGAGGAGAAGTTGGTTGAATCTCCTGAGAAGGAGATTGTACTAGCTGAACAAGAAGAGAGACCAGAATCTCCTGAGAAAGAGACTGTAGTACCTGTAGAGGAAGAGAGGGCAGAATCTCATAAGAAGGAGGCTGTCGTACCTAAAGAGGAAGAAGGGGTAGAATCTCATGAGAAGGAGGCTGTACCACCTAAAGAAGAGGAGTGGGTAGAATCACCGGTGAGGAAGGATGTAGTACATAAAGAGAAGGAGAGGGCAGAATTTCCTGACGAGGTTCTAAAGGCTGACGGTAAAGAGACTGCAGAATCTTCGACAAGGGAAGCTATAGTACCTGAACAGGAGGCGAGACCAGAATCTCTTGAGGAGAGAGTAGCAGCTAAAGAAGAAGAGAGGGTGGAATCTTCTGAGAAGGGGGTTGTAGTACCTGAAGAGGGACGAAGGGCAGAATCTCCTGAAATGGCGGCTGTGGTAGCTGAAGAGGAAGAGAGGATAGAAAGGCCTGAGAAAGATGTTGTAATACCGGAAGTCGCAGGCGTCAGTAGTATGGAATCTCCTGCAAACAGGTCCTGAAGAGAAACCAAGAGCAAAAATCTCCCCGAAGTGAGGATGTAGCACCTGTAGAACAAGAGAGAGTAGAAATCTCGGAGAGGAGGCTGTAGCATCTTGTAGAGGAAAAGAGGGTAGAATCATTACAAACAACCATAAATGAGTCGCCTGAGCAAGAAGTGGTAAGGATAGTAGTGAAGCTAAGGAGTTAGCCACGAGGAACCTGAAATTTGGCAATGATCTGTGGTTAAAATCTGTTGAGGGTCAGTTACTTGACAAAGGAGATAAAGAACCTGAAATTGAACAACATGCAAAGAAGAACTTGTCGTTATAAGTAAGCCAGAAAGTGAAGAAAGAGATAGTGACAAAAATGTTAGTGCAGATGCTGGTGGTGATGGAGGTAGGAAGGTAGTCCCCGATGTATTTCAGAAATTAGAATCGCCAGAGCAAGAGAAAATAAAGTCAGAGCAGGACGCCATGCACGTGCTGTGAAGATGGCAAGGAGGAAACAGATGGATTCTGGGATAAGTCAGTAGAAGATC
>NW_014577278.1:61935-72250 GCF_000485595.1 Priapulus caudatus | reverse complement strand
TGTACTTCATAACCCTCTTAGGAGACTCTGCCCTCTGTTCATCTTCAGGTAGTACTACAGGAGTCCTATCTCTCTCTATATAGGATTCCTCACTTCCTTCACTGTCTATTTCTCCTCTATCAACTACCTCTGCTTTGCATGATGATTCAATCTCTGGATCTAGATCACCTTTCTCAAGCAATTGATCTTCTACTGACTTTTCCCAGAATCCATCTGTTGCCTCCTTGCCATCTTCCAGCACGTGCATGGCGTCCTGCTCTGACTTTATTTTCTCTTGCTCTGGCGATTCTAATTTCTGAAATACATCGGGACTACCTTCCTATTCTCATCACCACCAGCATCTGCACTAACATGTTTGTGCACTATCTCTTTCTTCCACTTTCTGGCTACTTATAACGACAAGTTTTTCTTTGATGTTGGTTCAATTTCAGGCTTCTGTTATCCCCTTTGTCAGAGTAACTGCCCTCAACAGATTGTTAAAAACCACAGATCATGCAATTTCAGGTTCCTCGTGTGCTAACTACCTTAGCTTCACTACTTATCCTTTACCACTTCTGGTGCTCAGGCGACTCATTTATGGTTGGTTTGTAATGATTCTACCCTCTTTCCTCTACAAGATGCTACAGCCTCCTTCTCCGGATTTACGTCTCCTTGTTTACAGGTGTTACATCCTCCACGGGGAGATTTTGCTCTTTGTTTCTCTTCAGGAACCTGTTTTGGAGGAGATTCCATACCTCCTGACGTGCTTCGGTACTTACAACATCTTTTCAGGCCTTTCTATCCTCTCTTCCTCTTCAGCTACCACAGCGCGCCATTTCAGGAGATTCTGCCCTTTCGTCCTTCTTCAGGTCTACAACCCCCTCTCAGAAGATTTCCACCCCTCTCTTCTTCTTGTAGCTCTGCTACTCTCTCCTCAAGAGATTCTGGTCTGCCTCCTGTTCAAGGTACTATACTTCCCTTGTCGAAGATTCTGCAAGTCTCTTTACCGTCAGCCTTTAGAACCTGTCAGGAAATTCTGCCCTCTCCTTCTCTTTATGTACTACATCCTTCCTCACCCGGTGATTTTACCCACTCCTCTTCTTTAGTGTACAGCCTCCTTCTTCATGAGATATCTACCCCTTTCTTCCTTTTAGCGGTAGACAGCCTCCTTCTTATGAGATTCTGCCCTCTCTTCTCTACAGGTACTACAGTCTCTTTCTCAGGAGATTCTGGTCTCCTCTTGTTCAGGCTAGTACAATCTCCTTCTCAGGAGATTCAACAACTTCTCCTCTTCAGGTACTAGAAGCTTCTCAGGAGATTCGGCTCTTCTCTTCATAAGGTACGTACAGCCTCCTTCCTCGGGAATCTGCTCTCCTTTCATCTACAGGCATCATGTATATTCCTTCACAGGAGAGTCTACTGCCTGCTCAGTCTCCGCGAGACTGGAATCTCATCAATGCGATGTTGTGTGATCACTTTGAAACACAGGTGTGACAGTTAATTCTGTCAGGGATAACTCACTCTCCTTGGCTGTTGAGATGTTCTGTTGCTTTCATCTTGCTTCAGGTACTACAGCCCTTCTCAGGGATTCTGCCCTTTCCTCCTCTTCCGCTACTACAACCTCCTCTCAGGGGTTTTACCACTCTTCCTCTACAGGTATTACAGTTCTCTTTCTCGGGAGATTCTGCGTCTCTCTTCTTGTTCAGCTAGTACAATCTCCTTCTCAGGAGATTCAACCAACTCTCCTCTTTCAGTACTCAGAACCTTTCTCAGGAATGCTGCCCTCTCGTTCCTCAAACAGGTATTTCAGCCTCGTCTCAGGAGATTCTTCTGCCCTCCTTCATAAGGTACTACAGCTCCTCTCGGAATTCCTGCTCTCTTTCATCTAAGGCATAGTATATTCCTTTCACAGGAAGGAAAGTCTACTGTCTGCTCGTCTCCGGAGATGTAATCTCATCAATGGATGGTTGTAGTGATCATCTTTGAACCCACAGTGTTGAAAGTAATTCTGTTCAGGGGTAACTTGGCGTTCCTGTGCTTCATCTGTTCAGGTACTACAGCCACCTTCTCAGGAGTCTGCCCTTTCCTCTCTTCAAGCTACTACAACCTCCTTCTCAGGGGGTTCTACCAACTCTTCCTCTTTAGGTACTACAGCCTCCTTCTCGGCAGATTTTGCCCTTTCCTCCTCTTCGGGGTACTACAGCCTCCTCAGGAGACGCTGCCCTCTCTTCTTGTTCAGGTACTACAACCCCCTCAGGAGATTTCCACATCTCTTTCCCTTCGGGTACTACAGACCCCTTAGCGAGACTCTGCCCTCCTGTTCCTCTTCGGTGAGTACTACAGTTGTCCTTATCTCTCTCATATATAAGATTCCTCACTTCCTTTCACTGTCATTTTCTGCCTCTGATCAACTACTCTTGCTTTGCACGATGATTCAATACTCTGGATCTAGATCACTTTCTCAAGCAATTGATCTGATCTACTGACTTTTGACTTCCGAAGTCCATCTTTGCCTCCTTGCCATCTGTTACCACGTGCATGGGTCCTGGCTCTGACTTTATGTCTTCTCTTTGCTCTTGGAGATTTCTTCAGATTATCTGAAATACATCGGGCGACTACCTCCTTACCTCCATCACCACCCAGCATCTTGCACTACATTTTTTGTCACTGATCGTCTTTCCTCACTTTCTGGCTTACTTATAACGACAGTCTTCTTTTGCATGTTGTTGTTCAATTTAGGTTCTTTATCTCGTTGTCAAGTTAATGACCCTCAACAGATTTTAAGCCACAGAGCATTGCCAATTTCAGCGTTTTCTCGTGTGCTAACTCCTTTAGCTTCACCTACTATCCTTTACCACTTCTTGCTTTTCATTGGCGACTCATTTTATGCGTTTTGTTTGTTGAATGATTCTGTTGGTACATGTTCTGACGAATATATATTAAATGGCAAATCTATCAAGCAAGATTCGTTCCATCGGCCTGCTTTTTGTTTTTGGTGATTCAGCTCAGTGTTAGTACTCAAATTTAACGGACGACCTTTTTCCTCGCCGGGAATTCTGTTTTATAAGTTCCGACATTTTAAAAACATCTTTCAGCCTTTCTCAGGCTCGATTTTTTTGCGTTTGAATCCATGTTACAGTTTAAAGAGGTTTCGCTTCAAAAGATTTTTTGACATGTCTGCTATTGGGGCTTTTGCAACGGTATTCTCACAGGCACAGCAGCTGCCTGATCAGGAACTCTTGCTATTCCTTTTCCTTAGTCTACCACAGGCTTTTCATCAGGAGATTTTCTTTCTGGGTTTTTTTCTTCCGCTCGTGCCAGCCTCTTTTTTCGATTAGGAAGATTCGACGCCTCTCTTCCTTTGCTTTTCAAGTAGCTACTTACCTGCTGAGGCGAAGATTTTGCTCTCTTTCCTTCCTGCTTCAGCCAACTACAACCCCTTATGCAGGAGACTCTTGCTCTTCTTTTCTTTCCTCTTCACGGATTCGCAACGTCCTTCTCAGAGATTCTGTTTCTCCCGCGCTTCCGCGCAGCAGCGCGCCCTACGTGCTGTTTCAGGAAACTATCTTGAAATTCTGCGCCATTGCTGGTACTTTCAGACACACTCCTTTCCAGAGACTCTCCCTGCGGTATGCCTGGTTTGCGAGTTTTAGGAGTTCTTCATCAACATTTATCTGTACATGGGTTGCATTCCACGCTCTTTATAAACTAATGTTGATGACGTCTCTCTTCTACAACTACGTACATGTTCCTCATGAATGAAGGACGCGCGATGTTTAACATGTGTTACTTCTTGCTACGGAGCGTCTTTAGGTTGGAGTCCTCTCTGTTAATCTTCAAAAGATTATCTTCGTTCTTCAGCTTTTGCATACGGGTTCGTCGTGGGGCAACACCCAGGAGGGATGTTAAAAGGTTTCATCCCGTTCTTTTTGCTACAGCTTGCAGCCCCCTTTTCTCTGGAGATCAGTTTCGTTTCCTCTGCTTACAGGCGCAGGTTCAGAACGCCTTTTCTCTGGGGATTGTTCAGTACTTTCCTCTTGTTTTACAGGCTTGCAGCCCCCTTTTTTCTTGGGAGATTTTCAGTTCTTTCTTTTCTGTTAGACAGCAGTTTCAACCTCCTTTCATTCTGGATATTCAGGTATTTCTTTTCTGTTACAGGCAGTTTGCGCGAGACCTCCTTTTCTCGTTTGGAATTCAGGTCTGCTTTTTGTTACAGCAGTTTTCAGCTCCTCGCGGAGATTCGAGTTCTTGTTCCTTTTGTTACAGGCAGTCAACATTCCTTTCCTTCTTACAGGATTCAGGTTATTTCCTGCTGTTACCAGTGCAGTTTTCAACTCCTCTCACAGATTGCAGGTATTTCTTTTCGTGCTACAGGGCCAGGGTTCGAACGCTCCTTTCTTCTGGTGCATTTCAGGTAGTCTTCTGTTTTACAGGCCAGGTTGGGCGACGTCCCCCGCCCTCCCCGCCCCTTCCCATCCTTGGGAATCTCATTCTTTCTTTTCCTGCCCCCTTCTTTTTTTTTTTAAGGAGATTTTCTCCAGAGAAGGAGAGGTCGCACTGCCTGTTAACAGAGAAATACGCTGAATCACCATGAGAAGGGGAGGTGAACTGCCCATGTAACAGAAGAAATACCTGAATCTGTAGAGAAGGAGCGTTGAACTGCCTGTAACAGAGGAAATTACCTTGAGTCTTGTAGGAGAAGGATGTTGAACTGCCTGTAACAAGGAAAAGAACTAGAAACTGAATCTCCGAGGGCTGAACTGCCTGTAACAAAAGAAAGACCTGAATCTTCCAGAGAAGAGGTCGAACTGCCTGTACAGAGAACAATACCGTTTTCTTTTTACTTGTCAGTATTTTTTGAATATATGTTTCCTTTTGTACTGTTAATCTTTCATGTGAATTTGCATGTATATTCCAGAGAAGGAGGTTGAACTGCCTGTAACAGAGGAAAGAACTGAATCTCCAGAAAAGGGGGCTGCAGAGCCTGTAACAGAGGAAAGAACTGAATCTCCAGAGAAGGCGGTTGAACTGCCTGTAACAGAGGAAAGAACTGAATCTCCAGAGAAGGGGGCTGCAGAGCCTGTAGCAAAAGAACGGGATGAACCTTTACATCCCTCTGTGTTGCCCCAAGACGACCCCGTATCACTGGAAGAACGAGAATCTTTTGGAGAATTAACAGAAGAGGAATCCACTAAGACGCTCCGTAGAGAAGTAACACATGTTAAACATCGCGTCTTCATTCATGAGGAACATGTACGTAAAGTTGTAGAAGAAGAGACGTATTCAACCATTAGTTATAAGAGCGTGGGAATGCAACCATGTACAGATAATGTTGATGAAGAACTCCTACTCCAACCAGGCATCGAGGGAGACGTCTCTGGAAAGGAGTGTGTACCTGAAGTACCAGCAAGTGGCGAGATTTCAGAAGTTCCTGAAACAGCAGCTGTAGGGCGTGTGCGGGGAAGAGAGAACAGAATCTCCTGAGAAGGAGGTTGCGATACGTGAAGAGGAAGAGAGAGCAGAGTCTCCTGATAAGGGTGCTGTAGTTGCTGAAGAGGAGGAGAGATGCAAAAATCGCCTCAGCAGGATATGTAGTACTGAGTAGGCAGAGAGGGTCGAATCTCCTACGAAGGAGGCTGGCAGCTAGCGGAACTGAAAAACACAGGAGAAAAATCTCCTGATGAACGCTGTGGTATAACTAGGAAAAGGAATAGCAGGTTTCGCTGATCAGGGCAGCTGCGTGCTGCCTGTGGGATGTACGCGTGGTCACCCATAGCAGACGATGTGGCGCAAAATCTTTTGAGGCGACCTCTTTACCCATGTACATGTATTTCAACGAAAATTCGAGCTGAGAAAGCCTGACAGCATGTTTTATGTCGAGGCAACTTAAAACAGAATCCGGAGGAAAAGGGTGTCCGTTAATTTGCAGTACTACACTGATGCTGAATCACCACATCAAAGACCCAGCCGAATTGGAACGAATCTTGCCTGAAGTTTGCCATTAGATATAATTTTCGTCAGAACAATGTACCAACAGAATCATTACAAACAACCATAATATGAGTCAGCGATGAGCAAAGAAGTGCGTAAAGGATAGTAGTGAAGCTAAGGAGTTAGCACACGGAGAAACCTTAAATTTGGCAATGATCTGGTCGGTTAAAATCTGTTGAGGCGTCAGTTACTTGAACAAAGGAGATTAAAGAACCTGCAAATTGAACCAAAGCAGCCCAAGAAGAAACTTGTCGTTATAGTAAGCAGAAAGGTGAGGCAAAGAGATAGTGACAAAAATGTTAGTGCAGATTTCTGTGGTGATGGAGTAAGCGAAGGTAGTCCCGAGTATATCAGGAAAATGTTAGAATCGCCAGGCAAGAGAAAAAAAGTCAGAGCAGGACGCCATGCACGTGCTAGAAGATGGCAAGGAGGCAACAGATGGATTCTGGAAAAGTCAGTAGAAGATCAATTGCTTGAGAAAGGTGATCTAGATCCAGAGATTTGAATCAATTCGTGCAAAGCAGAGGTAGTTGATAGAGGAGAAATAGACAGTGAAGGAAGTGAGGAATCTTATATAGAGAGAGATAGGACAACTGTAGTACTACCTGAAGAGGAACAGAGGGCAGAGTCTCCTAAGGGGTCTGTAGTACCCGAAGGGAAAGAGAATGTGGAATCTCCTGAGGGGGTTGTAGTACCTGAACAAGAAGACGAGTGGACAGCGTCTCCTGAGGAGGCTGTAGTACCCGAAAGAGAGGAAAGGGCAACAATCTGACGAGAAGGGGAGGCTGTAGTACCTAAAGATGGCAAGATCTGGTGTAGAACCCCCTGAGAAGGAGGTTGTAGTAGCTGAAGGGAGGAAAGGGCCAGAATCTCCTGAGAAGGTGGCTGTAGTACCTGAACAAGATGAAAGCACAGGACCACAAGTTACCCCTGACAGAATTACTTTCACACCTGTGGTTCAAGTGATCACACAACCATCCCATTGCATGAGATTCAGTCTCGCGGAGACGAAGCAGACAGCTAGACCTCCTGCTGAAGGAATATTACTATGCCTGTAGATGAAAGGAGAGCAGGATCTCCCGAGGAGGAGGCTGTTAAGTTACCTTATGAAGACGAGGCAGACAGAATCTTCTGAGAAGGCAGTGCTGAAACTACCTGTTGAGGAAGAGAGGGCAGAATCTCTGAGAAGGTCTATGTACACTGAAGAGGAGGAAGTGGTTGGAATGCTCCTGAGAAGGAATTGACTAGCTGAAAAAGAAGAGAGAGCCAGAATCTCCCGAGAAAGATGGACTGTCAATACTGTAGAGGAAGAGTTTGGTAGAACCCCCTGAAGGAGGTTGTAAGTAGCGGAAGAGGAGGAAGGGCAGAGATCTCCTGAGAAAGGGGCTGTAGCTACCTGAACAAGATGAAAGCACAGAATCTCCCAGCAAGGAGCAGTGAAGTTATCCCTGACAGAAATTACTGTCACCATACCTGATGTTTCAAGTGATCACACAACCATCCATGATGAGATTCCAGTTCGGAGGGACGAGCAGCCATGTTAGACTTCTCCTTGTGACAGGAATATACTATGCCTGTTAGATGAAAGGGAGAGCAGGATTTCCGAGGAGAGGCTGTAGTACTTATGAAGAGCAGAGCAGATCTCCTGAGAAGCTGTCTAGTACCTGAAGAGGAGAAGTTGATGGCTTGAATCTCCTGAGAAGAAGATTGTTACTAGCGTGAACAAGAAGACAGAGACACAGAATCTCCTGAGAAAGATGACTGTTCAGTACTGCTTAGGGAAGAGAGGCATGAATCTCATAAGAAGGCCCAGGGCTGTCGTACCTAAAGAGGAAGAAGGGGTAGAATCTCATGAGAGCGAGGCTGTACCACCTAAGAGAGGAGTGGGTAGATCACCGGTGAGGAAGCGATGTAGTACATAAAAGAGAAGGAGACGGCAGAATTTCCTGACGAGGTTCTAAAAGGCGACGGGTAAAGAGACTGCAGAATCTTCGACAAGGAAGCCTATAGTACCGAACAGGAGGCGAGGACCAGAATCTCTTGGAGGAGAGAGTGCAGCTAAAGAAGAGAGAGGGTGGACATCTTCTGAGAAGGGGGTTGTAGTACCTGAAGAGGGAAGGGCAGAATCTCCTGAAATGGCAGGGACACGTCTGTGGTAGCTGAAGAGGAAGAGAGGATAAAAGGCCTGAGAAAGGATGTTTGTAATACCGGAAGTCGCAGGGAGTATGGAAATCTCCTCCAAAAACAGGTTCCTGAGAGAAACAAAGAGCAAAATCTCCAGATGGAGGATGCTAAACCGGCTAGAACAAGGAGAAGATAGAATCATTCCGGAGAAGGAGGCTGTAGATCTGTAGAGAAAATGAGGGTAGAATCAATGACAAACAACCATAAATTGAGTCGCGCTGAGCAAGAAGGTGGTAAAAGGATAGTAGTGGAAGCTAAAGGAATCGTTAGCACACGAAGGAAACCTGAAAATTGCAATAGAATCCTGTGGTTAAATCTGTTGAGGGTACACAGTTTATTGACCAAAGGGCGATAAAAGAACCTGAAAATTGAACCAACAATGCAAAGAAGAACTTGTCGTATTAAGTAAGCCAGAAAGATGAAGAAAGCAGATAGTGACAAAAAATTTATGCAAGATGCTCGGTGGTATGAGATAGGAAGGTAGTCCCCCGATGTACTTCAGAAATTAGAATCGCCAGAGGCAAAGAGAAAATAAAGTTCAGAGCAGGGACGTCCATGCACGCTGCTGGAAGATGGCAAGAGGCACAGAGGAGTCTGGGGAAAAGTAGTAGAAGATTCAAGTTGCCTTGAGGAAAGGGGTGATCTAGATCCAGAGATTGAATCATCATGCCCAACAGCCAGAGGTAGTTGCATAGAGGGATGAAATAGACAGTGAAAGGAAGTGAGGGAATCCTATATAGAGAGAGATAGGACTCCTGTAGTACTACCTGAAGATGAACAGAGGGCAGAGTCTCCTAAGAGGGTTATAGTACCCGAAGGGAAAGAGAAGGTGGAATCTCCTGAGGGGGTTGTAGTACCTGAACAAGAAAGAGAGGCAGCATCCCCTGAGGAGGCTGTAGTATCCGAAGAGGAGGAAAGGGCGAAATCTGCCGAGAAGGAGGCTGTAGTACTAAAGAGGAAGAGTTGGTAGAACCCCTGAGAAGGAGGTTTGTAGTCGCTGAGAGGAGGAAAGGGCAGAAATCTCTGAGAAGGTGGCTGTAGTACCTGAACAGGATGAAAGCACAGAATCTCCCAGCAAGGAGAGTGAAGTTACCCCTGACGGAATTACTGTCACACCTGTGGTTCAAGTGGTCACACAACCATCTATTGATGAGATTTCAGTCTCCGGAGACGAGCAGACAGTAGACTCTCCTGTGAAGGAATATACTATGCCTGTAGATGAAAGGAGAGCAGGACCTCCCGAGGAGGAGGCTGTAGTACCTTATGAAGAGAGGGCAGTATCTCCTGAGAAGGAGGCTGAAATTCCTGTTGAGGAAGAGAGGGCAGAATCTCCTAAGAAGGTTCTAGTATCTGAAGAGGAGAAGTTGGTCGAATCTCCTGAGAAGGAGGTTGTAGTAGCTGAACAAGAAGAGAGACCAGAATCTCCTGAGAAAGCGACTGTAGCACCTGTAGAGGAAGAGAGGGCAGTATCTCATGAGAAGGAGGCTGTCGTACCTAAAGAGGAAGAAGGGGTAGAATCTCATGAGAAGGAGGCTGTACCACCTAAAGAGGAGGAGTGGGTAGAATCACCGGTGAGGAAGGTTGTAGTACATAAAGAGAAGGCGAGGGCAGAATCTCCTGAGAAGAAGGTTGTAGTACCTGAAGAGGAGGACAGGGCTGAATCTTCTGACGAGGCTCTAAAGGCTGAAGGTAAAGAGAGTGCAGAATCTTCGACAAGGGAAGCTATAGTACCTGAACAGGAGGCGAGACCAGAATCTCCTGAGGAGACAGTAGTAGCTAAAGAAGAAGAGAGGGAGAAATCTGCTGAGAAGGGGGTTGTAGTACCTGAAGAGGGACGACGGGCAGAATCTCCTGAAATGGCGGCTGTGGTAGCTGAAGAGGAAGAGAGAATAGAAAGTCCTGAGAAGGATGTTGTAATACCTGAAGTCGCAGGGAGTATGGAATCTCCTGCGAAACAGGTTCCTGAAGAGAAACCAAGAGCAAAATCTCCCCAGATGGAGGATGTAGCACCTGTAGAACAAGAGAGAGTAGAATCTCCGGAGAAGGAGGCTGTAGCATCTGTAGAGGAAAAGAGGGTAGAATCATTACAAACAACCATAAATGAGTCGCCTGAGCAAGAAGTGGTAAAGGATAGTAGTGAAGCTAAGGAGTTAGCCCACGA
>NW_014577278.1:60187-61910 GCF_000485595.1 Priapulus caudatus | reverse complement strand
TACACGAAAGAAACTGTTAGCCATCCCGAACCACATCTCGATGATGCAGAATGTGATGATAAGCCTTTAAGAATGTCTCTCAAAGAAATCGATTATGATTCCAAAACGGTCGAAGATACTTTATCTCCAGTAAGAGCACAGCAGGAGGAATCACCTGAACAAGATGAAAATAAATTCATGAGCGAACGCATTCCTCCTGGGACTGATGAAGATCTAGTGAGTAGTGATTCCTGGAAAAAATCTGTGGAAGAGCAACTACTTGAAACTGGTGATAAAGAACCAGAACTTGAACCGAGGGTCGAGGAAGAATATGTCGGTAAAAGGGGGATAGAATCAGATAGAGGGACGGGTGTTATTTCCCCCAAAACAGCAGCTGTGTTACCCATCGTAGTACCGGTAGAAGCTATCGTAGCATCTAGCCAGAAAATAGCGGAGGTTCCTACACGGGAAGGAAAAGTAGAATCGCCTAAGGAAGAATCTCGAGTTCTTGTCGAGGAACAGGACAGCACGTCTTCCACGAAAGAGACTGCTGAACCTGTAGGGAAGGAGCGAGCAGAGTCTCCTGATGAGAAACCCTTAGTCGGTGTAGAAGAAAAGAGAGCAGACTCCACTGGTGAGGAGCTTGATATAGATGTTGGGAAAGGAACGGCAGAATCTCCTGAGAAGGCGGCTGTAGTACCTGAAAAGGAAGAGAGGGCAGAATCTCCTGAGGAGGCTGTAGTACCTGCAGATGGGGAGTTGATAGAATCTCTTAAGGAGCCTATAGTACCTGACAAAGAAGAGAGGGCAGAATCTCCTGAGAAGGTGGATGTAGTACCTGAAGAGGAAGAGTGGGTAGAATCACCGGTGAGGAAGGTTGTAGTACATAAAGAGAAGGAGAGGGCAGAATCTCCTGAGAAGAAGGTTGTAGTACCTGAAAAGGAGGACAGGGCAAAATCTTCTGACGAGGTTCGAAAGGCTGAAGGTAAAGAGAGTGCAGAATCTTTGACAAGGGAAGCTATAGTACCTGAACAGGAGGCGAGACCAGAATCTCTTGAGGAGACAGTAGTAGCTAAAGAAGAAGAGTGGGTGGAATCTGCTGAGAAGGGGGTTGTAATACCTGAAGAGGGACGACGGGCAGAATCTCCTGAAATGGCGGCTGTGGTAGCTGAAGAGGGAGAGAGGATAGAAAGTCCTGAGAAGGATGTTGTAATATCTGAAGTCGCAGGGAGTATGGAATCTCCTGTGAAACAGGTTCCTAAAGAGAAACTAAGAGCAAAATCGCCCCAGATGGAGGATGTAACACCTGTAGAACAAGAGAGAGTAGAATCTCCGGAGAAGGAGGCTGTAGCATCTGTAGAGGAAAAGAGGGTAGAATCTCCGGCGACGGAGGATATAGTTCCTGAAGAGGAAGAGAGGGCAAAACCTGAGGAGAAAGCTGTAGTACCTGAAGAGGAAGGGAGGTTAGGGTCGCCGCTTGGCGAGACAATTCTACCTCTTGCAAAAGAACAAGAGTCAAAGCGTACTGTTAGTGAAGGTATGGATGGCAACGATACTGATGGACATTCATGGATGCGATCTGTCATGGATCAGTTACTGGAATGTGGAGATAAGGACCCAGAACTTGAGCGACCATACACGAAAGAAACTGTTAGCCATCCCGAACCACATCTCGATGAGGCAGAATGTGATGATAAGCCTTTAAGAATGTCTCTCAAAGAAATCGATTATGATTCCAAAACGG
>NW_014577278.1:56400-60162 GCF_000485595.1 Priapulus caudatus | reverse complement strand
ACAGGCTATACTGGCGTGTTACTCTTGGCTGTGCACCATTATTATAATAGTTATACACACGATGCGCATCGAATGAGGATTTTATGTTCTCCAAATGCTCGCTGAAGAGGCGGATGATAGGAAAGTGAGGTGCAAACTGAGTTTGAAGAAGCTTGTCATGTACCTGAAGAGGAAAGGTGCTGAGTAATTGGTCGTCTAGGTTCTCGCCGACTTGGCGAGAATCGATATAATATGACCATGGTCTACCGTCTTGCAAAAGAACAATGTAAGTCAATAGCATTCGTGAATTGTTATAAGTGAAAGGTTATTCATACGAGATCACCGTGGCACGTCGATATATACTCGCCCCTAAAGTAATGGCGGGTACGTGTGACATATCTGACCCATGGACATTATCATTGACGCCAATTGCGATCGGGCTTTATTAAGTGTACACCAAGAGTCTTGTCGTATGATGGTGGGATCACGCGTTTAAGCTGTGGGGGAATGGTGGATAGACTACAGTTAGGACAGAACTGATGTGGCGGGGTCTGTGCGACCTACACGAAAGAGAACTGTTTTAAGCATCAGCCGACCACATCTCCGACTGTGTGATGCAATAGTAGTTCTGCGAAAGTTATATACCCAAGATGTAGTGTGTTACCGCCTAATAGTGTTGCATTCCAACTGTTAATCTCTGCTTTGCGCGTGTGCTGATACAGGCCCTTTAAGAATGTCTATTGCATATCTCTCAAAGAAATCGCTGCGTCGATTTATGCATTTCGTCATTCCTCAAAAACGGGTCGATCCGAAGAACTTTATCTCCTCAGGTGTGGTTTTTGAATTGGGTTTATAAGAAGCACAGAGAGGTAGGTCCTCGAGGGTCAGGAAGGAGCAATCACAATATCGTCTAGTATTTTCAGACAACCAAGTCTGTACAGAGACTGCATATAATAAATTCAATGATTTTCGCGATTACGCATTCTTCTTTTGTGGCTGTATGTTTTTTGATCAACGAGAATCTCTAGTGAGTATTAGTGATTTCCTGGACCCGAACAACGAAAAAAATCAGTTTATACGCCCTGTGCTGGGTATGATGAAGCGGCTAGGTGTTTCGGCTAGCCCTTGGTAAGCAGCAAATACTGGAATACTGAACACTTCAGTATTTTACACCCATTGTCTGTATTACATTTGGCGGGCCACAAGTGACTAACAGACCAGAGTGTGTAAAATACCGATGGTCGGTGGTCGTTCGTCATGGAGTCCATTAGCGAAGCTCATGTCGGGGCAGTTAATTAGTGACCAGTTATAAAACCACGAGTATTGGGTGATAGGTTGGGGATTAGTAGTTGAGATATCACGATCATAGAACGGGCCACCGAAGGTGTTTTGTTTGTATTTTCCCCCAAAACAGCAGCCAGCTGTGTTACCCCATTCGTGGGTCGTATATTCAGTTCCGGTAAGCTATCGTAGCATCTAGCCGAAATATGCGGATGTCCACATCACGGAAGGAAAAGTATAGAATGCTAAGGAAAGACAATCTCGAGTTCTTGTCGAGAAAGGCAGGAACAGGACAGCACGTCTCTCCACGAAGAGATGCCTTGAACCTGTAGGAAGGAGCGAGCAGAGTTTCTTGAATGAGAAACCCTTAGTCGGTTTCTGTGAAGAAAGAGAGCAGACTCACTGGTGAGGAGCTGATATAAAGATGTTGGGAACAAGGAACGGCGAATCTCCTGAGAAGGCGTGCCAAATTGTTCAGTTACACTGAACGGAAGACCGAGGCAGATGTGGCCTTGAGGTGGTAGGCTGTCGGATAGATTACCTGACATATGTGGGGTTGAGTTTGATAGAATCTCTTAAGGAGCCTATAGTACCTGACAAAGAAGAGAGGGCAGAATCTCCTGAGAAGGTGGATGTAGTACCTGAAGAGGAGGAATTGATAGAATCTCTTAAGGAGCCTATAGTACCTGAACAAGAAGAGAGGGCAGAATCTCTTGAGAGGGTGGATGTAGTACCGGAAGAGGAAGACAGGATAGAATCTGAGAAGGTGCCTGGAGTCCCTGAAAAGGAAGAGTTGGCAGAATCTTCTGAAAAGAAGGCAGCAGTACGTGAAGAGGAAGAAAAGATAGAATTTAAGGAGGCTGTGGTACCTGAACAAGAAGAGACGGTAGAATCTCCTGACAAGGAGACCGTAGTGCCTGAAGAAAGGGAGAAGGCAGAATCTCTTGAGAAGGAGGCTGTAGTACCTGAAGAGGAAGAGAGGGCAGAATCGCCTGAGAAGGAAGCTGTAGTAACTGAACAAGAAGAGAGGGCAGAATATCCTGAGAAGGAGGCTGTGGTACCTGAACGGGAAGAGAGGACAAAATCTCCTGAGAAGGAGGCTGTAGTAGCTGAAGATGAAGAGAGGGCAGAATCTCCTGCGAAGGAGGCTGTGGTACCTGAGAAGGAAAAGAGGGCAGAATCTCCTGAGAAGGAGGCTGTAGCACCTGAAGAGGAAGAGCGGGCAGAATCTCCTAAGAAGGAGGCTGTAGTACCTGACCAGGCGGAGAGGGCAGAATCTCAGGAGAAGGAGGCAGCAGTATCTGAAGAGGAAGAAAAGATAGAATCTGAGGAGGCCGTAGTACCTGAACAAGAAGATAGGGTAGAATTTCCTGAAAAGGAAGCCGTAGTGCCTGAAGAGAGGGAGAGGGCAGAATCTCATGAGAAGGAGGCTGTAGTACCTGTAGAGGAAGAGAGGGCAGAATCTCCTGGGAAGAAGGCTGTAGTACCTGAAACGGAAGCAATGGCAGAATCTCCTAAGAAAGAGGCTGTAGTAGCTGAAGAGGAAGAGAGGGCAGAATCTCCTGAGAAAGAGGCTGTAGTACCTGAAGAAGAAGAGAGTGCAGAATCTGCTGGGAAGGATGCTGTAGTACCTGACGATGAAGAGAGAGCAGAGGCTCCTGAGAATGAGGCTGTGGTTGCTGAAGAAGAGAGGGACGAATCTCCCGAGGAGGCTGTATTAGCTGAAGAAGAAGAAGAGAGGGCAGAATCTCCAATGAAAGAAAGAGAATCATCCCCTGACAGGGTAATTATCACACCAATGTTGCAAGTGAGTACACAACCATTCATTGGATACGTTCCAGTCCCAGTAGCCGAGCAGATGGTAGAATCTCATCTGAAGGAGGCTGTAGTACCTGAACAGGAAGAAAGGGCAGAATCTCCTGAGAAAGAAGCTGTAGTACCTGAAAAGGAAAGGAGGGCAGAATCTCCGGAGAAGGAGCCTGTAGTACCTGACGAGGAAGAGAGGCCAGAATCTCCTGAGAAAGAAGCTGTAGTACCTGAAAAGGAAAGGAGGGCAGAATCTCCGGAGAAGGAGGCTGTAGTACCTGACGAGGAAGAGAGGGCAGAATCTCCTGAGAAAGAGGTTGTAGTAACTGAACAAGAAGAGAGGGCAGAATCTCCGGAGAAGGAGCCTGTAGTACCTGACGAGGAAGAGAGGGCAGAATCTCCTGAGAAAGAGGTTGTAGTACCTAAAGAGGAAGATAGGGCAGNTGTAGTAGCTGAAGAGGAAGAGAGGGCAGAATCTCATGAGAAGGAGGCTGTAGTACCTGACGAGAAAGAGAGGGCAGAATCTCCTGAGAAGGAGCCTGTAGTACCTGACGAGAAAGAGAGGGCCGAATCTCATGAGAAGGAGGCTGTAGTAACTGAACAAGAAGAGAGGGCAGAATATCCCGAGAAGGACGCTGTAGTACTTGACGAGGAAGATAGGGCAGAATCTCCTGTGAAGGAGGCTGTATTACCTGA
>NW_014577278.1:27174-56375 GCF_000485595.1 Priapulus caudatus | reverse complement strand
CTGACGAAGAAAGACGAGGGCAGAATCTTCATGAGAAGGCAGGCTGTAGTAACTGAACAGAAGGCAGCGGCAGATATCCAGAGAAGGACGCTGTAGTACTTGACGAGGAAAGATAGGGGCAGAATCTCCTGTGAAGGAGGCTGTATTACCTGTGGAGGAGTTGGTAGAATCTCTTGAGAAGGAGCCTGTAGTACTTGTGAACGGAGAGAGAGGGTAGAAGTCCCCGGAGAAGGAGGCAGTAGTAACTGAACAAGAAGAGTGGGCAGAATCTCCTGAGAAGGAGGCTGAAGTACATGTACAAGAGGAAAGGTCAGAATCTCCAATGAAAGAAAGAGAATCATCCCCTGACAGGATAACTATCACACCAATGTTGAAGTGAGTACAAAACGCATCCATGAAGCACATGCAGTCCCAGGTACCGAGCAAGATTGATAGAATCTCCTCTGATGGCAGGCTGTAGATAACATGAGGAGAGGGCAGAATCTCCGGACAAGGGAAGAGCTAGTAAGCGCTGAAAAGGAAGAAGGAGGGCAGAATCTCCGGAGCAAAGTAGCCTGTAGTACCCTGACGAGGAAGAGCAGGCCAGATCTCCTAAGAGGCACTTAACCTGACGAGGCGGACGAGGGCAGAATCTCTACGAAAAGGAGGCCAGCAGTATCTAAGAGGAAGAAAAGATAGAATCGAGGAGGCGTAGTACTCTGAAACAAGAAGGATATGCGGTAGGAATCTTCCTGAGAGGAGGCCGTTAGTGCCTGAAGAGAGGCGAGAGGGCCAGAATCTTCTGAGTAAGAGAGGCTGTATTACCTGCAAGAGAAAGGAAATGGCAGAAATCTATTGAGGAAAGTTGGCTATAGTACCAGAAAAGGCAAGGCAAGGGCATGAATCTCCTAAGAGGAGGCTGTAGTAGCTGAAGCAGGAAGAGAGGGCCAGATTCTCATGAGAAGGAGGTGTCAGTACTCCTGAACAAGAAGAGATGGGCAGGGAATATCCTGAGAAGGACGCTGTAGTAGCTGAAGCAGCGAGAGAGGTGCGGAATCTAATGCAGAAGCGAGGCTTGTAGTACTGTAGAGGAAGAGAGGGCAGAATTTCTTGCAGAAGGCAGGCTGAGTACCTGAACAAGAAGATGAGGGCCAGAATATCCTGTAGAAGGACGCCTGTAGTACTTGAAGAAGAAGAGGAGGGCAGAATCACTGTGAAGGAGGCTGTCAGTAACTGCAGGGAGGAGTTTGTTGCGAATCTATTGCAGGAGCCTGTCAGTACCTGAACAAGAGAGAGCGGCAGAATCTACGGAGAAGATGGCAGTAGATAACTGAACAAGAGAGAGGCGCAGAATCTCCGAGAGAAAGGAGCCTGTGTACCTGACGCAAGAAGAAGGGCAGAATCTTCCTGAGAAAGAGGTGTAGTACCTAAAGAGGACAGATAGGACATAATCATCTGTGAAGCTGAGGTCTTTATTACCTGTGGTAGGAGTTGGTTAGAATCTCCTGAAAGGCCGAGGCTGTATTACCTGAAGAGGGGGGGTGGAAGAAATGGCCAGATCTATTGATAAAAAGTGTCGCTATAGTACCAGAAAAGAAGCAAGGGGCAGAATCTCCTAGAAGGAGGCCCTGTAGTAAGCTGAATGAGGAAGAGAGGGCCAGAATCTCATCGAGAAGAGCGCTGTAGTACTGCTAGAGGAAGATGAGGCAGAATTTCCCGGAGAAGGAGGCTGTAGCTACCTGAACAAGAAGAGAGCGCGCAGAACTATCCTGCCAGAGGACGCCTGTAGTACCTTGAAGAACAGAAGAGAGGGCAGATCACCGTGTGTAATGGAGGCTGTAGTAACTGAGGAGGAGTTTGTGGAATCTATTGAGGAGCCTGTAGTACCTGAACAAGAAGAGAGGGCAGAATCTCCGGAGAAGGAGGCAGTAGTAACTGAACAAGAAGAGAGGGCAGAATCTCCGGAGAAGGAGCCTGTAGTTACTGACAGGAAGAGAGGGCAGAATCTCCTGAGAAAGAGGTTGGTATGTAGTACTAAAGAGAAGGATAGGACAGAATCTTCCTTGTTGAAAGGAGGCTGTATTACCTAGGTGGAAGAGTTGGATAGAATCCCCATGAGAAGGCCAGGATGTAGTAACTGAACAATGAAGAAAGCGTCAGCTAATCTCCAATGAAAGAAGAGAATCAATCCCCTGACAGGGTAATTATCGCCACCGATGTTGCAACGTGAGTACACAACCATTCATTGCGATACTTCCAGGTCCAGTAGCGAGCAGATGGTAGAATCTGCCTCTGAAGGTGAGGCCTGTACTACCTGAACAGAAGACAAGGCAGAATTCTCCTGAGAAAGAAGCTGCTGTATACCTGAAAGCGAAAAAAGAGGGACCCCAGAATCTTCGGGAGAAGGCAGCACTTGATAGTACCTGACGAGGAAGAGACGGCCAGAATCTCCTGAGAAAAGATGGTTGTGTAGCTACCTAAAGAGCGAAGATAGGGCAGAATCTCTGTGAAGGAGGCTGTATTACGTGGCGGATCGGTAGGAATCTCCTGAACAGAAGGCAGCCTGTAGCCTACCTGTACGAGAAGCAGAGGGCAGATCTCATGAGAGGAGGCATGTAGCTAACTTGAAACAAGAGAAGGCCCAGAATATCCAGAGAAGGCACGCTGTAGTTACTTGACGCAGGAAGATAGGGCAGAATCTTTCCTGTGGAAGGAGCTGTACTAACCTGTGGAGGAGCTTGGTTAGAATCTCTTCGAGAAGGAGCCTGCTAGCTACTTTGAACGAGAAGACGAGCGCAGATCCCCGGAGAGGAGGCAGTAGCTAACTGAACAAGAAGACGTGGCAGAATCATCCTGTAGAAGGAGCGCTGAAGCTACATGTACAAGCAGGAAAGGTCAGAATCTCTAATAAAATGAAAGGAGAATCATCCCCTGCACAGTATTAACTATCCATCACCAATGTTGCAAGTGAGTACAAAACCATCCATGAAGACATGCCAGTCCCAGTTAGCCGAGCAGATGTAGAATCTCCTCTGGCATGGACAGGCCTGTAGTACTGAACATGAGGAGAGGGCAGAATCGTCCCGACAAGGAAGATCTAGTAGCGCTGAAAAGGAAGAAGAGGGGCCAAATCCCGCGGAAAAAGAGCCTGCTCAGTACCTGACGAGGAAGGCAGCAGGCAGGAATCTCCTAAGAAGGGAGGCTGTAGTTACCTGACGAGCGCGAAGGGCCCCAGAATCTCACGAAAAGAAGGCAGCAGTATCTGAAGAGGAAGGCAAAGATAGAATCAGAGGCAGGCCGTATGTACCTGAACAAGAGATATGGTAGAATTTCCTGATGAAGCGGAGGCCGTAGTGCCTGAAGAAGGGCAGAGGGCAGAATCTCTTGAGAAGGAGGCTGTATTACCTGAAGAGGAAGAAATGCAGAATCTATTGAGAAAGTGGCTATAGTACCAGAAAAGGAAGCAAGGGCCGCAGAATCTCCTAAGAAGCGAGGCTGTAGTATGCTGAAGAGAGAGAGGGCAGAATCGCATGAGAAGGAGGCTGTCGTACTGTAGAGGAAGAGAGGGCAGAATTTCCTGAGCAAGGAGGGTAGTACGCTGAAACAATAGAGAGGGCAGAATATCGCTGAGAAGCGACGCTGTAGTACTTGAGAGCGAAGAGAGGGCAGAATCACCTGCTGAAGCCAGGCTGCTAGTACAACTGAGGAGTGATTTGTGGAATCTTATTGAGGAGCCTGTTAGTACATGAACAAGAGAGAGGCAGAATCTCCGGAGAAGGAGGCAGTAGTAACTGAACAAGAAGAGAGGGCAGAATCTCCGGAGAAGGAGCCTGTAGTACCTGACGAGGAAGAGAGGGCAGAATCTCCTGAGAAAGAGGTTGTAGTACCTAAAGAGGAAGATAGGACAGAATCTCCTGTGAAGGAGGCTGTATTACCTGTGGAGGAGTTGGTAGAATCTCCTGAGAAGGAGGCTGTATTACCTGAAGAGGAAGAAATGGCAGAATCTATTGAGAAAGTCGCTATAGTACCAGAAAAGGAAGCAAGGGCAGAATCTCCTAAGAAGGAGGCTGTAGTAGCTGAAGAGGAAGAGAGGGCAGAATCTCATGAGAAGGAGGCTGTAGTACCTGTAGAGGAGAGAGTCGGCCAGGAATTTCCTGAGAAGGACGCTGTACGTACCTGCCAACAAGAAGAGAGGGCCAGAAATCCTGAGGCATAGGCGCTGCTAGTACTTGAGTGAAGAGAGGGCAGAATCACCTGTGAAGGAGCCGCTGTAGTAACTGAGGAGGCAGTTTGTGCGAAATCTCTATTGAGGAGCCGTGTCCAGTACCTGCAACAAGAAGAGAGGGCAGAATCTCCGGGGAGAAGGAGGCCAGTAAGTAACTGAACAAGATAGAGAGAGGCAGCAATCTCCGTGAGAAAGGAGCTGTATGTACTTGCACGCAGGAAAGAGCAGCGGCAGAATCTCCTGAGAAAGCAGGTTGTTAGCTACCTAAGCAGGCAAGGATAAGGACAGAATCTCCTCGTGAAGGAGGCTGTATTACCTGTGGAAAGAGTTGGTAGAATCTCCTGAGAAGGAGCTGCTACGTACCTGATTGCAGAAAGAGGAGGACCGAATCTCATGAGAAGGGAGGCTGTAGTAAACTGAACAAGTAAGAGAGGGCCCAGAATATCCCGGAGAAGGACGCTGTAGTACTTGACGAGGAGATAGGCAGAATCTCCTGTGAAGGAGGCTGTATTACCTGTGGAGGAGTTGGTAGAATCTCTTGAGAAGGAGCCTGTAGTACTTGAACGAGAAGAGAGGGCAGAATCCCCGGAGAAGGAGGCAGTAGTAACTGAACAAGAAGAGAGGGCAGAATCTCCTGAGAAGGAGGCTGAAGTACATGTACAAGAGGAAAGGTCAGAATCTCCAATGAAAGAAAGAGAATCATCCCCTGACAGGATAACTATCACACCAATGTTGCAAGTGAGTACAAAACCATCCATTGAAGACATGCCAGTCCCAGTAGCCGAGCAGATGGTAGAATCTCCTCTGATGGAGGCTGTAGTACCTTGAACATGACAGGGAGGGCATCAAAATTTTTCCCTTTTTTTTCCCTTCAGAAGGAAGCATCTAGTAGCTGAAAAGGAGAAGAGGGCAGAATCTCCGGAGAAGAAAGAGCCTGTAGTACCTGACGAGAAAGACGCGGCAGGAATCCCCTAAGATAGGAGGCTGATTAGTACTGACGGAGGCGGAGGGGGCAGAATCTTCACGAGGAAGGAGGCAGCAGTATCTGAAGAGGGAAAAAGATAGAATCTGAGGAGCGCGTTAGTACTCTGAACAAGATAGACGAGGGTAGAATTTCCTGAGAAGGGAGGCCGTAGTGCCTGAAGAGAGGGAGAGGGCAGATCTCTTTGAGAAGGAGGCTGTATTACCTGAAGAGGAAGAAATGGCAGAATCTATTGAGAAAGGGGCTATATTACCAGAAAAGGAAGCAAGGGCAGAATCTCCTAAGAAGGAGGCTGTAGTACCTGACGAGGAAGAGAGGGCAGAATCTCCTGAGAAAGAGGTTGTAGTAACTGAACAAGAAGAGAGCAGAATCTCCGCGCAGAAGTGAGCCTGTAGGTACCTGACGAGGAAGAGCAGGGGCAGAATCTCCTGAGAAAGCAGGTTGTAGACCTTAAAGGAGGGAAGATTCAGACAGAATCTCCTGCTGAAGGAGGCTGTATTACCTGTGGAGGCAGTTGGTAGAACTCTCCTTTGAGAGGACGCCTGTAGCTACCTGACGCAGAAAGAGAGGGCCGAATCTCATGAGAAGGAGCGGCCTCATGTAGTAACTGAAACAAAGAAGAAACTGCAGAATATCCCCGAGAAGGGACGCTGTAAGCTACTTGACGCAGGAATAGTGGCAGAATCCTCTCCTGTGAAGGAGGCTGTATTACCTGTGGAGGAGTTGGTAGAATCTCTTGAGAAGGAGCCTGTAGTACTTGAACGAGAAGAGAGGGCCCAGAAGTCCTCCCGGAGAATGGCAGGCAGTAGTAACTGAACGAAGAAGAGAGGTGCCATTGAATCTCCTTGAGGATGGAGCCATGTAGTACCTTGACAGAAAGCAGAGGGCCCGCGAATCTCATGAGAATGGAGCTGTAGTAACTGAACAAGAAAGAAAGGCGCCAGAATATCCCCGAGAAGGACGCTTGTAGTACTTGACGCAGGAAGCATAGGCAGAATCTCCTGTTGAAGGAGGCTATATTTACCTCGTGGATGAGTGGCTCGTAGAATCTCTTGAGAAGGGCAGCCTGCTAGTACTTGAACGAGAAGAGAGGGCAGAATCCCGGAGAAGGAGGCAGTAGTAACGGAACAAGACGAGAGGGCAGAATCTCCTGAGAAGGAGGCTGAAGTACCTGTACAAGAGGAAAGGTCAGAATCTCCAATGACAAGCAAAGAGGGGAATCATCCTGACAGGATAACTATCACACCAATGCTTGCAATGTGAGTACAAAACCCAATCCATTGAAGACATTTGCCAGTCCATTAGCCGAGCACGATTGTAGAATCTCTCTGGTGGGAGGGCTTGTAGACCTGAACATGAGGAGAGGGACAGAATCTCCGTGGCTGAGAAGGACGATCTAGTAGCGCTGAAAAGGAGATGAGTGCAGAATCTCCGAAGGAAAGAGCCTGTTATTACCTGACGATAAGAGCGCGGAAATCCCTAAGCAAGGAGGCTGTAGCTACCTACGAGGCGGAGGGGGCAGAATCTCACGAGAAGAAGGCAGGCAGATATCTGAGAGGAAAAAAGATAGAATCTGAGAGGCACGTAGTACCTGCAACAAGAAGAGCAGGCGCTAGAATTTTCCTGAGAAGCGGAGGCCGTATGCTCTGAAGAGAGGGAGGAGGGCAGCAGAACATCTCTGAGAAGGCAGGCTGTATTACCTGTAAGAGCGAAAGAAATGACAGAATCTATGAGCAACCAGCGGGCTATATTACCAAGAAAAGGAAGCAAGCGCAGAATCTCCTAAGCAAGAAGGCCTTGTAGTACCTGACGAGGAAAGATGGAGGGCAGAATCTCCCTGAGGGAAAGAGGTGTAAGTAACTGACAAAAGATAGAGGGCAGAATCTCCGGAGAAGGAGCCTGTAATACCTGCGACGAGGAAAGAGAGGGCAAGAATCTCCTTGAGAAGAGGTTGTAGTACTAAAGAGGAAGATTAGCGACAGAATCTCCTGTGAAGGAGGCTGTATTACCTGTGGAGGAGTTGGTAAAATCTCCTGAGAAGGAGCCTGTAGTACCTGACGAGAAAGAGAGGGCCGAATCTCATGAGAAGGAGGGCTGTAGTAACTGAATCAAGAAGAGAGACGGGCAGAATATCCCGAGAAGGACGCTGTAGTACTTGACGAGGAAGATAGGGCAGAATCACCGATGAAGGAGGCTGTAGTAACTGAGGAGGAGTTTATGGAATCTATTGAGGAGCCTGTAGCACCGGAACAAGAAGAGAGGGCAGAATCTCCGGAGAAGGCAGCAGTAGTAACTGAACAAGAAGAGAGGGCACAATCTCCGAAGAAGGAGGCTGTAGTAACTGAACAAGAAGAGAGGGCAGAATATCCTGAGAAGCAGGCTGTAGTACTTGAAAGGGAAGAGAGGGCAGAATCTCCTGAGAAGGAGGCTGTAGCATCTGAAAGGGAAGAGAGGGCAGAATCTCCTGAGAAGGAGGCTGTAGTAACTGAACAAGAAGAATGGTCAGAATCTCCAATGAAAGAAAGTGAATCATCCCCTGACAGGGTAATTATCACACCAATGTTGCAAGTGAGTACACAACCATCCATTGAAGACATTCCAGTCCCAGTAGCCGAGCAGATGGTAGAATCTCCTCTGATGGAGGCTGTAGTACCTGAACAGGAGGAGAGGGCAGAATCTCCTGAGAAGGAAGATCTAGTACCTGAAAAGGAGAAGAGGGCAGAATCTCTGGAGAAAGAGCCAGTAGTACCTGACGAGGAAGAGAGGGCAGAATCTCCTGAGAAGGAGGTTGTAGTACCTGAAGCGGAGGAGAGATCAGAATCTCCTGGGAAGGAGGCTGTAGTAGCCGAACAAGAAGAGCGGACAGACTCCCCTGAGAAGGAGGCTGTAATGCCTGAAGAGAAAGAGAGGGCAGACTCTCATGAGAAGGATGCTGTAGTACTTAAAGAGGAAGAGAGGGCAGAGTCTCCTGAGGAGGGGGCTGTAGTAGCTGAAGAGGAAGAGAGGGCAGAATCTCAAGAGAAGGAAGATGTAGGACCTGGCGAGGTAGAGAGCGCAGAATCTCCCGAGGAGGCTGTAGTACCTTCAGATAAAGAGAAGGTAGAATCACCTGAGAAGGACGTTGTAGTAAGTGACAAGGAAGAGAGGGCAGATTTTCCTGAGAAGGAGGCTGTAGTACCTGAAACGCAAAAGAAGGCGGAATCTCATAAGAAGGAAGCTGTAGTACCTGAAGATGAAGAGAGAGCAGAATCTCCTGAGAAGGAAGCTCTAGTACCTAAAGAGGGTGAGAAGGCGGAATCTCATGAGAAGGAGGCTGTAGTGCCTAAAGAGGAGGAGAGGGCAGAATCTCCTGAGAAGGAGGCTGTAGTACTTGAACAAGAAGAGCGGGCTGAATCTCCCATCAAAGAGAGTGAATCATCCCCTGACAGAGTAACTATCACACCTGTGTTGCAACTGAGTACACAACCATTCATTGAAGACTTTCCAGTCCCAGTAGCCGAGCAGTTAGTAGAGTCTCCTGAGAAGGAGGCTGTAGTACCTGAAGAGGAGGAGAGGGCAGAGTCTCATGAGAAGGAGGATGTAGTAGCTGAAGAAGAGGAGAGAGCTGAATCTCCTGAGAAGGATGCTGTAGTACCAAAAGAGGAAGAGAGCAGCCAGCAATCTCTCCAAAAAGGGAGTCTGTAGTACCTCGAAAAGGAGCGAGAGGTTTAGATATCTCCCGAGAAGGAGGGTGAAGTAGCTGAAGAGGAGGAGAGGCGCAGAATCTCATGAGAAGGATGTATTTCTCTTTTTAGTACCTAAAGCAGGAGAGAGGGCAGAGTCTCCTGAGAAAGGAGGCGCTGTTAGTAGCGCTGAAAGAGCGAGGAGACGGGCAGAATCTCCTGAGAAGGAGGATGTAGTAGCTGAAGAGGAGGAGAGGATAGAATCTTCCGAGAGAGACGCTGTAGTAGCTGAGGAGGACGAGAAGGCAGAATCCCCCGAGAAGGAGGCTGCAGAACCTGAAGAGGGTGAGAAGGCGGAATCTCTTGATAAGGAGGCTGTAGTAGCTGCAGGGGAAGAGAGAATAGAATCTCCTGAGAAGGATGCTATAGTGCCTAAAGAGGAGGAGAGGGCAGAATCTCATGAGAAAGCGGCTGCAGTACCTGATGAGGAGAAAAGGTTAGAATCTCCTGAGAAGGAGGTTGTAGTACCTGAAAAGGAAGATAGGGCAGAATCTCCTGAGAAGGAGGCTGTAGTACTTGAACAAGAAGATCGGGCTGAATCTCCCATCAAAGAGAGTGAATCATCCCCTGACGAGAGTAACTATCACACCTGTGTTGCAACTGAGTACACACCATTCATTGATAGACTTTCCAGTCCCAGTTAGCCGAGCAGATGGTAGAATCTCCTGAGAAGGAGGCTGTAGTACCTGAAAAGAAAGAGTGGGCAGAGTCCCATGAAAAGCAAGCTGTAGTACCCGATGAGGACGAGAGGGCAAAATCGCCTGAGAAGGAGGCTGTAGTACCTGAAGAGGAGCAGAGGGTCGAATCTCCTGAGAAGGAGGCTATAGTACATGATAATGAAGAGGAGACAGAATCTTCTGAGAAGGAAGCTGTAGTAGCTAAAGAGGAAGAGAGGGCAGAATCTCCTGAGAGGGAGACTGTAGTAGCTGAACACGAACAGAGGGCAGAATCTCCTGAGAAGGAGACTGTAGCACCTGCAGAGGAAGAGAGGATAGAATCTCCGGAGAAGGATGCTATAGTAGCTAAAGAGGAAGAGAGGACAGAGTCTCCTGAGAAGGAGGCTGTGGTAGCTGACGAAGAGGAGAGGATAGAATCTCCTGAGAAGGATGCTGTAGCACCTAAAGAGGAAGAGAGAGCAGAGTCTCCTGAGAAGGAGGCTGTTGTAGCTGAAGAGGAAGAGAAGTTCGAATCTTCTGAGAAGGAGGCGGTAGTAGCTGAAGAGGAAGAGAGGGTAGAATCTCCTAAGAAGGATACTATAGTACCTAAAGAGGAAGAGAGAACAGAATCTCCTAAGAAGGAGGCTGTAATAGCTGACGAAGCAGAGAGGGCAGCTTCTCCTGAGAAGGAGGCTATAGTACCTAAAGAGGAAGAGAGGGCAAAGTCTCCTGAGAAGGAGGCTGTGTTAGCTGAGGAAGAGGAGAGGATAGATTCTCCAGAGAAGGAGGCTGTAGTAGCTGAAAAGGAAGAGAGGTTAGAATCTCCTGACAAGGAGGCTGTAGTAGCTGAAAGGGAAGAGAGGATAGAATCTCCTGAGAAGGATGCTATAGTACCTGATGAATATGAGAGGGCAGAATCTCCTGAGCAGGAGGCTGTGGTAACTGAAGAGGAAGAGAGGGCAGAATCTCCTGAGAAGGAGGCTGTGGTACCTAAAGAGGAAGAGAGGGCCGAGTCTCCCAAGAAGGAGGCTGTAGTAGCTGAAGAGGAAGAGAGGTTAGAATCTCCTGAGAAGGATGCTATAGTACCTGATGAATATGCGAGGGCCGAATCTCCTGAGCAGGAGGCTGGGGTAGCTGAAGAGGAAGAGAAGGCAGAATCTCCTGAGAAGGAGGCTGTAGTAGCTGAAGAGGAAGAGAGGGCAGAATCTCATGAGAAGGAGGCTGTAGTAGCTGAAGAGGAAGAGAGGATAGAATCTCCTGAGAAGGATGCTATAGTACCTGATGAATATGCGAGCGCCGAATCTCCTGAGCAGGAGGCTGGGGTAGCTGAAGAGGAAGAGAGGGCAGAATCTCCTGAGAAGGAGACTGTAGTACCTAAAGAGGAAGAGAGGGCCGAGTCTCCCAAGAAGGAGGCTGTAGTATCCGACGAAGAAGAGAGGGCAGAATCTCCTGAGATGGAGGCTGTAGTAGCTGAAGAGGAAGCGAGAGCAGAATCCCCTGAGGAGGTTATAGTTCCTGCAGAGGAAGACAGGGCAGAATTCCCCGAGAAGGAGGCTGTAGTAGCTGATGAAGAAGAGAGAGCAGATCTTCTCCAGGAGACTGCTGTACCTGTAGAGAAAGTAGGAAAATCAGATACTGAAACAACTCGGCCTTTTCCACCATGTGATTCTGACGATGAAAAGGCAGATGAAATAACTGAAGCTGACGTCACTTCAGACGAAGAGGAAGATGATTTAAAGGAACACCCGTTATCTATGCAACTTGTGGAAGACGATGAAAGAAGGACACAATCGCCTGATAATATGTTTGGAGACGAATGTAAAATCGCTGATATGCAACAACAAGATGTTAGCTCTCAGTTTCTTCTATCCGACCAGGAAATAAGCGAAATGATTGCAACAGCTAGTTCCGCAGATTTGAAACAGGACGAATCGCCTGACGACACAGACATCACTGCGGAGTCCGTAATAGCTGATACACGGATTTCATGTACTCTATTGACATCAAGTGACGATACCCAACAGCCTTTTGATGGTGACGTGGAGGAACCTCAAGGAGATGACGTCATTCCGCTGCAATCTGAGGAGGATGTCGAGTTGGAGGTTGTGGAGAGCTCCGATCATGCAGACACATCGTCCGATGAGTCGGACGAAGGGCGGGAATACGATGTACAACTGAGTGTGCTACTCCACGAGCAACGGGCCAGAGCCCAGCCTATCTACGAAACCAAATATCACTCGCAGGAATCTTACAGCGCATTTACGAAAGTGGTCAGCGAATCGGTTACAGTAGAGAAACATGTCGAATACAGTAGGACAGAGACAAGCGTTGCTATTACAACTACTCGGGGTAAGCCCCTCGATGATGTTAGTGACGATGAAAAACAGGAACGACTAGAGGCAATGAGCGATGGTGAGAAGGAAGAGGAAGATGAAAGCGAAATACGACTGAGTAGCAGTGATAGAGGTACCACTACTTCATGCATAGCGTTGTCATCCAGCACGCCGCAACAGCTTCACCCACCGACCGCTGCTTTATTTGTCGAATTGTTGATTGCTGTCCAGCATGCGTGACAGGTAACTCACCCGCAGAAAACGCTTTGCTTTGTACCCAAGATGGAAAACTGTCGTGTAGTGGGCGAGACTCGGGCAAGCCCCTGCACACTGTCTCCCATTTATGACCAGTTTTACCGATTTTGATTCACGCTGCCTGTGTTCACGCGTGTGTGTCCGTAAGACGTGCTGGACAAAGACTAGAGTCGCGATAATCCGCCACTGTTGTGCGGCGCATGTGAACGGCATGGCACTGCACGTCAGTCACTTTATTCGATCGACGCAAACTGCATGATTTATAATAAAGCACAGTTGGTTCACGTCGCACATCCAGCAAACATACAGCTTTTGTTTTCATAGCATTACCGATCTTGCTGGGTCATGGCCAGCGTCACTGCACGATTCAGCATCACGATTACCCCCCACTGTATTGCCTAGAAGAGGTTAGGGTTCTCATACAGCGAACAACTAATTACTAAAGCATGTGTGATCTAACCTGTCATTACACATTGCACGCGCGCAATCTCGCTTGTAACCTCTCGTTACATTAAGCTATATCTTGCATGCCGGTCATTTGCTATCTGTTTGCTACAATCAAAGTTACGTTTCTGTTCAGTGCAAACATTTCTTTATGCTGTAATAATAAGAAATGATTATTGTCTCGTAACTGTTAATTATTAATTATCGCCTGATATAGTATATAATTTCAGTGTTGTTTCAGTCATCAGGTTCACATTTGTCATCGTTTGTCATTTTACTAACTATATTACCCGTTAATCGATGTCTCTTTATCATTTTAGCCGTTGTAGATGGTGCATCCTTGTTGTTTTATATGGGTGCGTGTGTTCGGGGGAAGATGGTGTTGTAATGTATGACAAGGTCAATGATGTTGTATCCGTCGTGGTAGTGAATACCGTCGGGTCTAGTGTCCAGCTATGCTGAGTGTGCAACATTTTGCTCGATAGGTGACTCTGAGCACTCGGTGGAAGAGGAAGAGGTTGTGCCCGTGAAGGTTGTGCGCCATGGCCCTGCTTTACAGGAGAAACCGCATAAACCCCCCAGTAGTGTTATACAGCGCTTGCTTGAGGAACCCCCGAGAGTTGCCGTGGCATATCCCATTAGCGTACCTGAGGTCTCACCCGAAGTAGAAGGTACGCGCGTATCAACCACCCTCCTTCATGGCTTCTGTCCTTGTATTGTTTATTCACTCACGCTGGTAAGGCGAGGAAAGCGATTTCCCGAAGCGGATTTGTTTCTCAGGAGCTGACCTCACAATAATCTATCTGGCGGATTGGTCTGTCACTCACTCACGTACGAGCACGTGTTTCATCTTACGTGCTCCACTTTCAAGTATTTCACGTGATGCATTCCGAACAGTTTCACTCATGTAGGCGTCACGACTCACTGTGCCGTAGATTTTCTAATCTAGCAGTACGAACACTCTCTGTAGAGCTCGGTTACTTTACGGCTCTTCTCATGATCATATAAGGACATTTTACATTCTTCGTACACTTATTCGGGTACCGCAATTATGCATGTCTCTTTAAAATGGCGAACTAATCGGTTTAATTAGCATGTTTTCTTAAGAAACAAGCAAGTGCACTTCATTCCAGCTAAACAACCAAATAACTGCAATTTAGCTGATTTTACTTTCAGGTGGAGGTCTATATAACCTAGCTTGCGTTTATCGGCAAGACGAAACTGTTACCTGTATTACTTAATGCTAAAAATTCGTCGATGATTTTGTTTCATTATATACTGGTGTGTGTATGATATGTCTGTGACACATAGGTACCATTTTATACGCCGTGTGTGAAATCACGTTTTCAAAACGTGCACACGTGTCTGTTTGTGAAGTCGCACCAATGCATGCTGACTCGACTGTTCCATGTCTCTTTCGCATGTCTAGTAATTGCATGCGTGGCATACATAGAGTTAGATCTCACCGTACTGACTTCTCATCACTGATCTAATATCTCTCGTGTTTTCAGAGGGCAAAGAGGAAGTGGAGGAGGAGCCCGTCGTTCCTCGACAGAAGGAGAAGAAGAAGGGGAAGGTCGTCACGGAGGAGGTATTCGTGACGCAGGAGGAGCAGTACGAGTTCAGGTCGCCGACCCTCGCCACGGAGGAGCCGTCACACATAGACGAGAGCTACAGGGAGCAAGAGCCGCAGCCCGAGGAGCAGACGACCATCGATGAGACGGACAGGGAGACAGCACCACAGGCCGAGGAGAAGCCATTCACGCCGCCGCCGACGCCCATCACCCAGGAACCTGCTGAGGGTAGGCAATGTTTGAGTGTCTGATTCCTGTTTAAGCTCCTACTGAGGGTAGGCAATGTTTGAGTGTCTGATTCCTGTTTTATCTCCTACTGAGGGTAGGCAATGTTTTAGTGTCTGATTCCTGTTTAAGCTTCTGCTGAGGGTAGGCAATGTTTTAGTGTCTGATTCCTGTTTAAGCTTCTGCTGAGAGTAAGCAATGTTTGAGTGTCAGATTCCTGTTTAAGCTTCTACTGTGGGTAGACAATGTTTGAGTGTCTGATTCCTGTTAAACGTCTACTGAGGGTAGGCGCTGTTTGAGTGTCTGATTCCTGTTTAAACTTTTACTGGGAGTAAGCAACGCGTTTTCTACAGACAGCTGGTAATGCAGTGATGTCATGTCAAATTCAGGCAAAGGCGCGTATATCGGAGTTAATGAAATTATTAACCAATGAAATTCCCTGTCAGGAAAGATTGCATTGTTGGATTTTTGTGATTCTCTTTTGTGTAACTGATAACTTGATATTTTTGTAATTTTACAATGGAATACAGCATGGAATGGTATGGATAGAGCAATGCGATGTTCCTAACTAACTGTTAGAGCAACGAATCTCGGTGACTGGAAATGTTTTCTGAGAATTGTCCTCCACGTTTTCGTGAGCGTTTTGCTCCTTCGTATGATTGCAAGACGAATCGTGTCTTTTATAGAAGTAAAGACCACCACGAAAACGGACTCGTTCGTCGACGATGAAGGTGATACTGTCACCAAGGTCACCAAGGTGATAACCACTACAAGAACGTACACAGAGGGTAAGAGCAGTAAATATCTGGAAACAATTACAGAACCCGCTCTCTTTCAGTACAGCAGTACATGCAATATCCTAGAGCGAACAGTAATTTCATGCAGATACCTCACGAAATAACAGTATAATGAACTCTTTTGATTGGTTTTTAATTAATTTTGTATCATAATTAATAATCAGATCTGCGCATAATCACGATAAATTTAAGAACGAACCGTGTGTTGTTTTTAATGTGTGTGGGGGGCGTGTGCGTGTGCGTGTGCGTGTGCGTGTGTGTGTGCGTGTGCGTGTGCGTGCTTGTGTGTGTGCGTGCATGCGTGCGTGTGTGTGTGCGTGTGCGTGTAATAAATTATGGTAGTAACGTCACACGGAGGTGTTTACGATGTGTATTTACAGGTGATCACAGTCTGTCTGCTGAGGAACTCGCTGAGAAGCTAGCGAGTGAAGATGGCTGGGAGCCTGAGCATGAGGGTAGGTAGTCGTGAGCGCCATCTATACAGTGCTTACAACAAGTATCGGACCTGGTTAGAAACGTCTGCAGCTCATACATCAGTCTATATGTGTCCAAGAAAATATGCACAGGCCAAGTAAAATATAATGCTAAGAAATCATGTAAACAGAAAAAGTTAAGTAGGGAGATCGCAAGAACTGTGTCCAATAATTATTACCAAAAATACACGTTAAATTAGATAATTGTATATCTATTCCGTCTTGATATTCGTGAATTTTTTGGGTGATGAGGTGAATAATGGCCGAGAATTGATGTTGACATTTGACTTTGGAAGCTGCTGCAGTGTTTTCCAACCAGATGGATATAAACCTTTGATATACATCACTGTATTCGCGGGGGGTTGGTATGAAACGTCCTGAAACTCGTCATGTGGAATATGCAATCTTGTCTTGTTCCACTGTTGTACTTTCATGTTGTTGCTCTAACTTGTACAGTGAAAGTTGTTGGATGTTAATGTAATGCCCTCCACGTGTCAGTTTATCGTTATTGTATTTGTACTAAATGGTCATGTGAAGTGTGCCATATATCTAAAAAAAACATACAACGAAGTAGCATGCTGACACCAATTTGGCACGAAATTTTTTTTCTTACTTTTGTATTTGTAGAGCATGTCAACTGATAGGTTTTGCTGTTTCCTTTGAATTATACCATTTATCTGGTTCAGGGGAAGGTTACAGCATTGTAACGTAATCGGTTCGTTTTGTTTTTGCCGTAAGTCAGTTTGGGTTGCATTTACGTTATGAGTATCAGCACCACCATGTAACGAAAGTGTCTTTTAGTTGTAATATTCAACTTTGGTTATGTATCATACATACAAATAAGAATGGTAAATTTTCTATATTAATCATGGGTAACATATTCGTTAGATTAATAATTTCAAACGGTTGAACTAAATAATCCTTTCGTTTCTTTAAATATGTTTGTAACTTTTCTACATCTATATAACACCTTTTGTAACTAATGTCATACCTAATATAAATACTATTTCTGAGTTTAGCCAGTATGTCCTAAATCATGAATAATGTAGTTATAAATTTTTCTATCGTAATGAGATTGGTGGTGGGGAACTTATAGCTTAAATTGCATATGACTTGTTTTGCTAACATGTTTCTCTGAAATTCTAAAATTAAATCTTATTTCTATTACATTCACTGATGCATGTGGTATACGTTATTGTTTGTTTCTTTGATTTCACATTATATTTTTATTTTACTCACACTAGCATATTTTAGTTGGTTTAAATTGATGCTAACTAACATAATATAACGTTTCTTACATCGAATGAATGGCTCGTCAGTGGGCGTTATGTGCTATATATATATACACATACAGCTCTGCATATTTGCGCTAGTAACACTCTAACCTCAAGTGAGAATAACGGTACATGAACGTTGCACACTTTGCATTATCAGATTGCTCGTTGTTCTAGCAAACTCCAGACGTCGCTTAAGGCGCCAGCAACATAGCTTTGTATTTCGCTAGATCTGAAACTGCTCGACTCTTCACTTTACCTGCGGTTGCATTTTAGTTCCCTTATTGTCACGTCAAATATTTTTATGTAAAACCATGAGTACCTAAGCGTATAACTGCTAACGATTGACGGTCTTTGGCTATAAGGTTTTTCTCCGTGCATGAAAAGAGGGCAAAACAACTGCAGGGAAAAGTCTGAAGGTCGAGTGAAGGTCGGGGTGAAATTTGCATTGAGGGCACATCCCTCCATTGCTTTCGGCTGACCGGTCCGGTACCGGCAGAATACTCTTGATTCTGTGCGTATGGCTGAAGACTGTGTCGCATATGCCCTACTTTCCACATGCTCTATTCCCCTAAGCGTGATAGCGGTTCTGAAAATCGGTTCTCGAATCGTGGCCTTGTTTTGGTCGTGCCAATAGCAGCATCACCTGATTAAGTACTGTTACATTTATCAGAAACCCACGCTCCGTTTGGATTATAACTGAGAACACATAATAGCGGGTTAAAAATGGGGTGTGACTGTCTGCAGCCATATCAGGATCACGATTATCTATTTCTTATTTATTTGGTCGAAGAGTGAGGTGGGGTGAGTGTGTGGAGATGACGTGGCAAATGGGGCTGGTGTGTGTGTGGGATATGTGAGTGCTGAGGACAAGTCGCTGTGCATGGACACCACGCCTGTCTGACAACTAACATTTATTTATCTGCGTGTGTGTGTGTCGGCGAGATGCCAAGTGCCGTACGATGGCGAGCTCTCGTAGCCATGTACCTGCGCTTGATCGCACCGTGCATGGTGTAAACAGTAATGATTTGCCGCAAAAAAATGCATTGACGAGACGAGAGTGTTTTAACACGAGCTTGCATGGGACTGATCGCCAATGATTTGCTACTGAGTACTACTACAGTGATTTGCTTTCACGGCCAAACACACGAGACGTAAGTACGACACCTTATTAACACCGATATAGTCAGCTAACAGAACTTTTTCGACATGAGATCAATACGCCACATATATGTGTGTGTTGCCACCAGTGTGTCTCTGTTATTATTTGTGGGTATGTATATGTGTTAGGTAGTTATATATATATATATTTCTCTGTCTATCAGTGTGATATGTTAAGCTGTTCTTCGTGTTCCTTACTCAGAGTGTTTTACTCTGTACTCATCTGGTTTCTGTTGCCTTCGTGTCTTTCTCTGTGTTTTTCTGTACTAATAGTATATTTCGCTTTTTTCCATCTCCGCCCGACCCATATATCAATGCCATGTATCCGTTTGCCAAATACCCATAAAATAGCATATCAGTTCTGAAGATCATAATTACTATTATTATTAGTGATTGAATGTTCCAGGCAGTGTTTAATCCTTATTGGCAGTGACGTGCCACCCGCATATACGATAACTGTTCGCATAATAAGTATGTGTAAGTGAAAGTAAAGTAAGTAAAGTAATGTAAATTATGTACTGATGTTTTTTTAATTGATGCATAAACAGCAATATTGCGAAATGTATAAGGCACGAGTAATCATACCGACGGTTATGCCTATGCAGTGAAGAGGTTTTACAATTTTGAGACTTTTCGTACGTAGCATTGTTTATATGTGCATGGTTTGTATAGAAACCAAATAGAAGCTGAAAGATATTTTAGCGAAGCGTGGTTGTGCTACTAACTCTGCTTGCTAAGTCACGTGTGTGGTCGGTGAAATCAACTTGGAATAATCACGTATGGAAAATGTAGCCATGAATCATTGATCACTTATCGCATGTTTCATATAATGCGTGATGAACTGTTTTGAAACGCATGCAAGAGAAACCATCACGAATCATATGTTATGTTAGCGGTGCTGACATAGAGGATTATTTGTTGTTTGCCTATTCATGTATCGCAGTAGAAATCGTAATAAAACGCACTTGATTCATAACGATTGCTGACCGCGTGCATGGAATATTACAAGCGTTTTAATGATTGCGGAATTGTAACTAAACATGTCTATGTTATCTGTTACATAGCGAGGTTTGTACTCAATGAGCTAATATTGCTGAATTAGTTGTGCCGTAAGCTGCACCAGAATTCTGTAGGTAGATGTGTGACACTTGAGAAAGATGCCAGTGGTGCAATTCCTTAGACCTAGATGAATGCGATGTGGCGAAATCCGTAACACTTTTTTGTTTGTGCTTACTAATACCGTATGCACGGTCTAATGTAGACAGAGTGTGGTGTAAAACTGTTAGTTTTGAATTGCCACAGTGCTTACTGTTTTGTAGCACTAAATCACGATACATCTGTGTGAGCACGAAGGTTGAGACCAAGGAGATTCTACTAACGGACATTGTTACTAACACCATAGCAAAGCATCACAATACCAGTATGCTAATGGCAGGCAATATAACAGTGGAGCAGCATGGGTCAAGTGACCAGTCCTCGTAACCACAACTAACTGCCTGGCGAAGCATCTCAAAATTGCAAAGCTGATGCCAAAAAATGCAATATCTCAGGTAACGTAACTAAAATAATGAAATAAATCACAAAGCCGACGTTGCGGACGATGTAACCATGTAACCGCATGCACCAGGCGACCGGCACTCAGTGACTATTCCCGCTGCACGTGTAGTTTCAGCGCCGCGGGTCGAGCGTGAAGAGTTTGTCAACGACCGCGGACGGGTGACGCAGCGCGAGCGCACCGTCACCACCGTCGTCAAGATCCGAGAGATCCGCACGCAGGTCATCCAGCCGCCGCCGCCCGCCGACGAACAACAAGAGAGCATCCCAGAGGAGACTCCTGATCAGGAGAAAACGGAGACGGTGGGAGTCGGGACGGACGTCATGGCGACGTCGGACGTGTCGGTCGGGTCGGAGCAGGTCATGACGGCGGAGGTCGGCACGCAGGCGGACGTCATCATCACACAGGAGATGTGGACGACGACGGAGACGACGACGACGAAGGAGACGTCGGTCGTTCCCGCGACGTCCGTCGACGCGTCTGCGCAGACGACGGCCGAGAGTCGGACCGACAACATCGAATACGCCGACGCCTGGGTCGATGCTGAAACAGCCGACGTCGTTGACACAGGGGTCGGGTCAGGTCGGGTCAGCTACATCGACGCGAGGAGTGGGTTCGACTATCTCACGACGGTTGACATGGCAACGAGTCCGCCGCTGCTAGAGGTCGTTGATTCAGGGGTTGGATCGGGGCGGGTGAGCTATGCGGAGACAGGCACCGACGCCGACCACGTTCCGCGGACGTCGGACGCCGGAACGGGTCCCGACGCCGATTCCCTCCCAACAGCCGACGCGGGAACGGGCACGGATTGTGTTGAGATGACGGACGCGGGCACGGGGTCGTCCAGGGTCAGTATGATCGAGACGGGGACCGGGTCAGCGAGGGTCAGTATGATCGAGACGGGGACCGGGTCAGCGAGGGTCAGCACGATCGAGACGGGCAGTGACGCAGACGAGACGCATCGCGCCGACGTCGGCTCTGAGACGACGACCGTGAAGACGGCGGAGGCAGGCGTCGGCGGCCGACCGACCGTGATGACGGACAGCGGCTGCGGGCCGGAGACAGTCGAGTATGCTGACCGGGCCGTGAGTCCCACGGTCCTAGCGACGGCGGAGTCGGCGACGGCGACCGAAGAAGCACGCACGGCGGACGCAGCGGCCGGGCCTGACCGCGTCGCACGTATGCTCGACTCCGGCTGCGGCCCTGAGGCGTTCTTCACCGCCGAGGTTGCCACGGCAACAGAGCAAGGAGGAACGGTGGATGCAGGCAGCGGACCTGAGGCTGCGCGGGAGATGAGAGACGTTGGGTCGAGCGCGAAGGAAGAAGCTGAGAAGGTGAGCGTCGGTGTTGCCGCTGCCGTCGTCGTGGAGACGTTGGAGAGCGGGTTCAGCCCCGACGCGCCTCCGGACACCGCCGACACCGGTGTCGATGCCGAGCGCACGCTGACGAGGGATACTTACACCGAAGTGATAATCACGGAAACGGTTGCTGCGGCAACGGCGACGGAGTCACCCGGCACGCACGAGCGTGCGACGGAGGTGGACGTCGCCACGACGGAAGCATCGACAGAGACCGAGGCCAAGGAGCACGCCGAAGTCGACTGCAGCGTGCAGACGGAGGAGTGGGTAAACGAGGAGGGCGTGCTGATCTCGCAGAAGGTGGTTGTGACAACGGAGGAGGTGCGGACGCGGGACACGGCGTCTGGACCGGAGGAGGAACTCTACACTCCGATAGCCAGCGACGCGGAAGAGGAGGTGATAACGGAGGAAGCCATCAAAGAGGTGATAACCGAAGTCTGTAGCCAACCGCAAGGTGAGAGCGTGATATGTGAATATAACCAGTCGGATCGTATTGGTTTGCATCTAGCGTGAAATAACCGCACGCACGTTGACTCTAATAACCCAAGCATGATGAAACGCTGAAATACCCATCGAGATAAGTCAACTATTTTGTACCCTAACAATCCGGTCATTCACAAGTGTGTTTTATAGGTTAACATCGTAGTAATGATATGTATAATCAAGAGTCCATAATAGAAACCATTTTCTATTATGGACTCTTGGTATAATCTAATTGCATTGATTGATTGCATCGAGTTGACATAATCAAGAGTGCGTAAACACTAGAGCGAACAATGATAAAAACTGAAAATCATTCCTTAGTTTCAGACGCACGCTCGCTCAGTGTGACCACCGTCATAGTTCATCAACAATAATCTATATCTATTATCAATATCAATGCTGGATTCAATAAGACCAACCGTTTTTCTGTGTCACGTTGCTGAGCAGAGCTAGCAGTGCGTATATATATACTAATCGTTGATTCTCACAGCCAGAGATGAATTGCGTCGGATGACTCTGACTCTAATACGTTAGAAATTGACGCATGATTGTTATCGCTGTTCGTTCTAGGGGTTTACGTGTTCTTGATACGATGAGCATAGTTTTTCTCATCATCTGAGAGAGATTGCTGTTCGGTAACTTTACGTTGCGAACTGTCATAATATCAAGAGCGTATTAAGAAGGGTTTCTTTATACGCTCGTGATAATATGCATGCATTGCTCGGAATGCAAAGTGTGGTTCAGAAAAGTGCAGCATTTGATATGGTTGAGTTGAAACTGATACTGTGATTTATCTACGCTGCTTAACTAAATTGAGAAGTGTGTCGTGTTTTCATGCGCTGATTCGTGCATTTCCATATTTAAGCACATTAATATTTGAGGTTGTGATGCGTTTTGATACAGTTTATTTATATTCGGAATTTTTATTACTTGTCACTGAAACGTAACTGTGATAAGACGTATTGCCTAAATATTTTACATTATAATTATAAGTGTTTATGTATCTATAAGTGTGTTTGATATTCTATAGACCAGCAGTGACGCATTGAAAACTAATAAAATAGAAATTACAGTCCGTGTCATGTAGTAGCTTAGGTATAATGATGATAAACTACTAATCGTAACCTTTAAGCTGGTATTAAACGTTAACTAATTCGCGATTACAGTTGCTGTTGACACGTGCGATTTTGCGATAGGTAAATATTGTAAAAAGATAACGAGAAATTGTTAATTTTATAACTAGCTGAAATTAGCGTTTTTCTGAGCCAATTAACACACTACCAATTGCGAGATAGATCCGCATGTAGAATACTAAAACGTGTGTGGTTTGACAGGTGCTGTAATAAATGCTCCATGCGTTGCCATTGTTGATTCTATTCTAACTAAAGGTGCTGAATCGTGCTCCTCTCCTTCTCACCGGCATGTAGTTCCCTAAAATCTCCCTTGCATGTTTTGTATTATTACTATTATGATGCGTTTGTATTTATAGTTTTACATCGTCCGGTTATGTATTTTCATAGTGTGATTTTTCAGTATCTTGTATTACCAGGCTCTATCGCATTTTAGTGACATCAGAGATGGGGAATCACTGATTGGATATTAATGGAACGACTATGCTAACTTCCAACGAAGTTCCAAACAGACATTGCGCACCTATTCTTAACACTCTTAATCTGTCCTTCCAGGTCTCCTATGACGCATTCCGTGTCGTATACTCGTGTTTCCCATGTGATTTCAAACCTTATAGCTCTTGTAGTTTATCTCGGTAAACCTCTAAGCTGATGTCTCTCTGAAACGCATGTTTAACTAGTTTCTCCTGTAGCTCTTTGATACTCTTCACCACAACAATCCCTGACAGTTGTCTCACACGGGCTAGGGTGCCGTGTCTGTTTCGAACTGATGTAACACTAATGGCTTGACAATTGGACAGTTCTGACGACACTGTGAAAAGATAATGTATTATCATAGAGAACAAGGGTATCAGAAAGTACAAATAGTACCGATAAATAAGAGTTCCTGATACCATTGATGGTTGGTTGCTACATTATCCTTACTGGATGTCTTGACTAATAGTGTATAACCCGTCTTATAGTCATGTCCTGTAGTTATACATCATAACCCCCAGCAAATTGTTAATATACCTTTGATGTCACTAACATTTTCTGCTTCTGCATTTTAACAAATTGACAATGCTAATATTGATGTAGTAAATTTCATGTATAAATATTTTTATATGCTTTCACCTTCGTATATGTACGTATATATGTGTATACTATGTATATGCATATATATTTCTTATGCTATCACTTTCCAAAAACGTTCGTTGTTTCCTTTTCTCTATTTCATGTGTTAACCTACTTCACCTGGTGGCAACCAATCAAAACAACAGTGGTGAGTATGGGTGCAACACAGGAAGCCATCAGAGAAGCACTTCAACATATCGAGACAGAAGTTTCTAAAACTAAAAAACTGCAGTCAGATTTCACAGCAGCAGAAGAGTCCGAGCCAGCCGATGACACAAAACCAATCGCAACCGAATATATTCCTACGAAGCAGCTAAGCGATTCTGTGATAGACCAGAGAGATGAAACAGGAAAATCTCCTGATAGTATTGAGTATTCTAGTCAAGCTGTGGTTGGTAGTGGTGACGAGCGGCCTGAAGAGGTATCCCCGCCACCAGAAATAGCTGAAAACGTCATACAACAAAAGCTAGCCGAGCTCGTTTCTGAAATGCAGGAACGAACGAAATCTCCTGAACTTCCTGTGATAATCGACGAGACAGATGAAAAAAATAAAATGACCGAGACACCTGTTGACGATGCGTCAGAGTCGAAGAAGAGTACTCGCACGGTGAAAACAACCGAGACAGAAGTCACTGAAGTTATAGAAATAGTAACGAAACCAAAACAATCTCATGAGGAGGAAGCACCAGTATCATCAGCTGTAAGCAAGTCTATAGAGGAAGAAAAAACGGTAGAAGATGATACAATCAAGGAACGAACTGCTCTCACTGTACAAACGCAACTTGATGACCTTTTATCTCAGCTTGAGGCATATTATCAACCCGAGTCTAAGGAAAAACAGGATCCGGTCGATGAGCGTCCCAGTTCAGATATAACTGAAACACCCGAGTCTTCTGAATTCAAAACGCAGGATGATGCAAAACCCTCTGCGGTCACTGACACGGCAGATAGTGATGTGATCATGCAGATTACCCAGGAAATCGAGATAGGCGAGCCATATTCTGATGAAGAACTCGGCAGTCCTGTAGCGCATGAAATCACTATTGAACAAACGATTGAAACGGTTGAGAGCCAGCCAGTATTCTCAGAGGAACTGAAAGCCGCTAGGCCCTTCCCAGATGAGGTTGCTGGCGATGATAAGGCAGATGAAAAACAAGATGAGGATGTATCGGCACGTGATTCTCCACAAAAACCTAAAATGAAAATATCAGTGGACGAATTTGTGCAGGAGGAGATTATAATCACAAAGCTCTCCGATAAAAAGGAAGAACCAATTCAGACTCCTGACGAAATGTCGACCATAGCTGACGCATCCGTGGAAGAGCGAGACGAAATATCGCCTGGTAGATTTGAAGACAAACCATTTGAGCCAGTAGAGGAAAAACAACCGGCAGAAACATCCGAGGTAGCTCCACCAGAAAAACCGACAGGTGTGGAGGAAGACGTGGTTGTTCTTGAAGAAGCTCTGTCCGATAAGGAAGAATCCGGTAGGCAGGATGCAGTGCCATTGCCTTCTGAGCTGCATGAGGAACGAACTGACGCTGGTGAATCAGAACGTCTTGATGATACGTCAGAAATAATTGAAACACTTCAGGGAAAGGAACAAACGATCGAAGAAAATGTTGTAACAGAGAGGGCTGTAGTAATAATTGAAGAACCGGCTGAACATGCTCTTGAGGCAGCATCAGCTGAGGTTGAAGAACCATCAGCTGTCAATGTTGACGACGTTGGTCAAGCAGAACCGCTTGATGTGGTTAGTACACCTTCCGAGAAGCAAGAGTTGATGTATGAGGAGGTCGCGCTGGCAGAGGAGTCTGCTTCTTTTATTGAAGAACCCGAAGCACAGCAGGTTTTCATTGTAGAGAAGGAAGCTGTAATTGATGCCCCAGAGAGGGTCGATGAGAAAGTAGAGGAATCTGTCTCTGTCAGTGAAGAAAGTGAGAAACAAGTCGCAGAAATAAAGCCTGATGATGATCAGGAACAGCTACTCGAAGCGGGCGAGGGAGGTCCTCTGCTCGACGCAACAGCAGAAACTATTACAGCTCCAGATGTCCAGAAGGAGACTATGGAAGAAGTAGCAGTAACTACCGACGACTCTATTTCTGCCGACAAGCAACTAGATGAACAAGCTGCTGAGGCTGTCCCTGTTGATGTCGAAGATGTGCTCGTTGAGACAGGCCAAAAAGAACATCTTGAGGAAACATCATCATGCGTAGACGGTGTGTCTGAGGAACCCCCGGCAGCTGTTGAAGAGGAACTGCGGGGTAGAGAGGACGCCGTTGCTATCAGTGAAGAATCAGAAAAGCAGGTCAGAGAGACAGACGAACCCGCTGCCACAGTCGAACAAGCACGTTTCGTAGAAGCACTAGAGGTAGCTAGTACTCCCCCAGATAAGCATGTTACCATAGAGCAGGAAGTACCAACTCCAGAAAAACCTGTCATGGCTGAGAAAGAGCCAGAGAAACAGGAAGCTGATACACTGTCCACTGAAGATCAGGAAGGGCTTATCGAGGCTGATCAACATGAACCTCTTGAGAATAAAGGCGACGTAACTGACGGGGCATCAGCAGACGAAACAGTCTGCGAAGAAGAGCTCGCAGCCCCCGAAGATATAGTTTCTTTTACTGAAAAACCAGATAAAGGTGTGCTTGAGACAATTCCTGCTGAATCAGAAAAACAGGTTGCTGAATCAGTACCTTCTGACGAGCAGGAAGAGGTTACAGAGGCTGGGATAGATGAACCTATTGACGATACAACAAAAACATCTGGTGCGCTTCCTGAAGAACAAGAAGCTGCGGAAGAGCCAGCACCAGCTGTTGAGAAGTCTGCATCGATCAGCAAAGAGCCTGAGAAACAAGTTGCTGAAACATTGCCTTCTGATGATTACGTTAAGCTACCGGAGGCTGTAGTTGAAGAACCTATCGATGATACAAAGATAACATTTGATGTAGTTCCAGAGAAACACGTAGCTATAGAAGAACAAGCAGCAACTGTAGTTGAAGCTGTTTCTATCAGTGACGAACCAGAAAAACGAATTGCTGAACTGGTACCTTCTGAAGAGCAGGAAGAGGTTACAGATGCTGGGGTTGATGAACCTCTTAAAGATACGACACAAACAGCTGGTATGCTTCCTGAAGAACAAGAAGCTGTGGAAGAGCACGCACCAGCTGTGGATGAGTCTGCATCGACAAGGGAAGAGCCAGGGAAACAAGATGTTGAAACGGTACCTTTTGATGATCAGGAAACGGTTACCGAGGCTGTAGTGGACCGACCTCTGGTAGAAACAACAGAAGCCACTAATACAGTTCCAGAGGGACAGGAACTTCTAGAAGAACAACCACCGGCTGTTGGTGACTCTGGTGCTATTAGTGAAGAGCCAGGCAAATCAGTTCTTCCAGTGCCTTTTGCTGATCAGGTAACAGAGGCTGTGGTGGAAGAATCTATCAAAGAAACAGCGGAAACAACTGATGCAGGTCCACAGGAACAGGTAGCTGTAGAAGATCAATCATTAGCTGTAGATGAGGCTGTTTCTACCAGTAAAGAACCAGAAAAACAAGTTGCCGAAGCAGTACCTTCTGAAGAGCAGGAAGACGTGACAGATGCTGGGGTGGATGAACTTCTTGAAGATACAACAAAAACAACTAGCACACTTCCAGAAGAACAACAGGCTATGGAAGAGCAAAGGACAGATATTGACGAGCCTGCCTCTACCTGTGAGGAACCAGAGGAACAAGTTGCTGAAATACTTTCTTCTGAAGCACAAGAAGAACTAACAAAGGCTGTAAGGCAGGAACCTCTCGAAGATACAGTTACAGGGGCAGAGAAAGTTCCGGAGAAACAAGACGCTGTAGAAGAACTAGCAGCAACTGTTGATGAGTCTGCCTCTACCAGTGACGAACCAGAAGAACAACTTGCTGAAAAACCTTCATCTGAAGCACAAGAAGAACTAACACTCATCAAACAGTCGCCGGTGGCTAGTTCTTCTAGAGCTTGCTTCTCCTTAACTTTCTCTGGCTTCTAACGCGTAGCTTCGACAGGTTCCTCCTCTACAGCCTCTGTTAGTTCTTCTTCTGCTTCAGAGAAGGGTTTCAGCAAGTTGTTCTTCTGGTTCGTCACTGTAGAGGCAGATTCGTCAACAGTTGGCGCTAGGTCTTCCACAGCTTCTTGTTTTTGCTCTGGAACACTCTGCCTACCTCTCTAACTGTATCTTCGAGAGGTTCCTGCCTTACAGCTTCTGTTAGTTCTTCTTGTGCATCAGAGGAAAGTTTTTCAGCAACTTGTTCTTCTGGTTCTTCACTGGTAGAGGCAGAATCATCAACAGTTGGCGCTAGTTCTTCTACAGCTTCTTGTTTTTCTGGAACTGTCTCTGCCTCTCTAACTATATCTTCGAGAGGTTCCTTCCCTACAGCCTCTGTTAGTTCTACTTGTGCTTCAGAGGAAGGTTTTTCAGCAAGTTGTTCTTCTGGTTCGTCACTGGTAGAGGCAGACTCATCAACAGTTGGTGCTAGTTCTTCTACAGCTTGCTTCTCCGGAACATTCTCTGCCTGTCTAACCGTATCTTCGGCAGGTTCCCCCTCTACAGCCTCTGTTAGTTCTTCTTGTGCTTCAGAGAAAGATTTTTCATCAAGTTGTTCTTCTGGTTCGTCACTGGTAGAGGCAGACTCATCAACAGTTGGTGCTAGTTCTTCTAGAGCTTGCTTCTCCGGAACTTTCTCTGCCTCTCTAACGCGTAGCTTCGACGGTTCCGCCTGCTACAGCCTCTGTTTAGTTCTTCTTGTGCTTCAGAGGAAGGTTTTTCAGCAAGTATGTTCTTTCTGGTTCGCAGCTGGTAGAGGCAGACTCATCAACAGTTGCGGCTAGTTCTTCTACAGCGTCTTGTTTCTCCGGAACTTTCTCTGCCCCTGTAACTGTATCTTCGAGAGGTTCCTGCCTTACAGCCTCTGTTAGTTCTTCTTGTGCTTCAGAGAAAGATTTTTCATCAAGTTGTTCTTCTGGTTCGTCACTGGTAGAGGCAGACTCATCAACAGTTGGTGCTAGTTCTTCTATAGCTTGCTTCTCCGGAACTTTCTCGTGCCTCTCTAACGTAGCTTCGACAGGTTCCGCCTCTACGCCTCTGTTAGTTCTTCTTGTGCTTCAGAGGAAGGTTTTTCAGCAAGTTGTTTTTCTGGTTCGTCACTGGTAGAGGCAGAACTCATCAACAGTTGCTGCTAGTTCTTCTACAGCGTCTTGTTTCTCTCGCGGAACTTTCTCTGCCCTGTAACTGTATCTTCGAGAGGTCCTGCCTTACAGCCTTTGTTAGTTCTTCTTGTGCTTCAGAAGAAAGTATTTCAGCAACTTGTTCCTCTTGGTTCCTCACAGGTAGAGGCAGGCTCGGTAATATTGTCTTTGCTCTTCCATAGCCTGTTGTTCTTCTGGAAGTGTGCTAGTTGTTTTTGTTGTATCTTCAAGAAGTTCATCCACAC
>NW_014577278.1:1374-27164 GCF_000485595.1 Priapulus caudatus | reverse complement strand
TTCTTCTTGCGCATCAGAGGAAAGTTTTTCAGCAACTTGTTCTTCTGCTTCTTCACTGGTAGAGGCAGACTCATCAACAGTTGGCGCTAGGTCTTCTACAGCTTCTTGTTTCTCTGGAACTTTCTCTACCTCTCTAACTGTATCTTCGAGAGGTTCCTGCCTTACAGCTTCTGTTAGTTCTTCTTGCGCATCAGAGGAAAGTTTTTCAGCAACTTGTTCTTCTGCTTCTTCACTGGTAGAGGCAGACTCATCAACAGTTGCGGCTAGTTCTTCTACAGCGTCTTGTTTCTCCGGAACTTTCTCTGCCCCTGTAACTGTATCTTCGAGAGGTTCCTGCGCTTACAGCCTCTGTTAGTTCTTCTTGTGCTTCAGAGAAAGATTTTTCATCAAGTGTTTCTTCTGTTCGTTACTGGTAGAGGCAGACTCATCAACAGTTGGTGCTAGTTCTTCTAGAGCTTGCTTCTCCGGAACTTTCTCTGCCTCTCTAACCGTAGCTTCGACAGGTTCCGCCTCTACAGCCTCTGTTAGTTCTTCTTGTGCTTCAGAGGAAGGTTTTTCAGCAAGTTGTTTTCTTGGTTCGTCAACTCGAATCTGCCTCTACCAGTGAAGAACCAGAAGAACAAGTTGCTGAAAAACTTTCCTCTGACGCACAAGAAGAACTAACAGAAGCTGTAAGGCAGGAACCTCTCGAAGATACAGTTAGAGAGGTAGAAGATGTTCCAGAGAAACAAGAAGCTGTGGAAGACCTAGCGCCAACTGTTGACGAATCTGCCTCTACCAGTGACGAACCAGAAGAACAACTTGCTGAAACCCCTTCCTCTGAAGCAGAAGAAGAACTAACAGAGGCTGTAGAGGAGGAACCTGTCGAAGCTACGGTTAGAGAGGCAGAGAAAGTTAAGGAGAAGCAAGCTCTAGAAGAACTAGCACCAACTGTTGATGAGTCTGCCTCTACCAGTGACGAACCTGAAGAACAACTTGCTAAAAAACCTTCCTCTGAAGCACAAGAAGAACTAACAGATGCTGTAGAGGAGGAACCTGTCGAAGCTACGGTTAGAGAGGCAGAGAAAGTTCCGGAGAAGAAAGCTCTAGAAGAACTAGCACCAACTGTTGATGAGTCTGCCTCTACCAGTGACGAATCAGAAGAACAACTTGCTGAAAAACCTTTCTCTGACGCAAAAGAAGAACTAACAGATGCTGTAGAAGGGGAACCTGTCGAAGCTACGGTTACAGAGGCAGAGAAAGTTCCGGAGAAACAAGACGCTGTAGAAGAACTAGCCGCAACTGTTGATGAGTCTGCCTCTACCAGTGACGAACCAGAAGAACAACTTGCTGAAAAACCTTTCTCTGACGCACAAGAAGAACTAACAGATGCTGTAGAAGGGGAACCTGTCGAAGCTACGGTTAGAGAGGCAGAGAAAGTTCCGGAGAAACAAGAAGCTGTAGACGAACTAGCACCAACTGTTGATGAGTCTGCATCTACCAGTGACGAACCAGAAGGACAAGTTGCTGAAAAACTTTCCTCTGAAGCACAAAAAGAACTAACAGAGGCTGTAGGGAAGGAACCTCTCGAAGATACGGTTAGAGAGGCAGAGAAAGTTCCGGAGAAACAAGACGCTGTAGAAGAACTAGCACCAACTGTTGATGAGTCTGCCGCTACCAGTGACGAACCAAAAGAACAACTTGCTGAAAAACTTTCATCTGAAGCACAAGAAGAACTAACAGAGGTTGTAGAGGAGGAACCTGTCGAAGCAACGGTTGGAGAGGCAGAGAAAGTTCCGGAGAAGCAAGCTGTAGAAGAACTAGCACCAACTGTTGATGAGTCTGCCTCTACCAGTGAGGAACCAGAGGAACAAGTTGCTGAAATACCTTCCTCTGAAACGCAAGAAGAACAAACAGAGGCTGTAAGGCAGGAACCTCTCGACGATACAGTTACAGGGGCAGAGGCGGTTCCGGAGAAACAAGCTGTAGAAGAACAAGAACCAATTGTTGATGAGTGTGTCTCTACCAGTGAGGAACCAGACAAAGAAGTTGCTGAAAAGTTGCCTTCCGATGACCACGTAAAGCTAGCAGAGGCTGTAGTTGAAGAACCTTTCGGTGATACAACGAAAGCAACAGACACAGCTCCAGTGGAACGAGTAGCTATAGAAGATGATGTATCTGTTTCCGTCAGTGAAGAACCAGAAAAACGAGCTGCCGAAGCGGTACCTTCTGAAGAGCAGGAGGAGGTTACAGTGGTTGGGGTAGATGAATCTCTTGAGGATACAACAGAACCAACTGATACTGTTCCGGAGGAACGAGAACCTGTGGAAGAACAAGCACCAACTGTCGATGAGGCTGTTTCTATTAGTGAGGAACCAGTAAAACAAGTTGCCAAAACAGTGGCTTCTGATGATCAGGAACAATTAACGGAGGCCGTGGCAGAGGAACCTATTGACGAAACAACAAAAATAACTGACACAGTTCCGGAAGAACAAGAAGCTGTGGAAGAGCAAGCATCAGCTGTTGATGAGTCTGCATCTATCAGTGAAGAATCAGAAAAACAAGCTGCTGAAACGGTACATGCTGCAGAGCAGGTAGACGTTACTGTGGATGTAGTGGATGAGCCTCTCGAAGAAACAACAGAAACAACTGATACAGTTCCAGCTGAACAAGAAGATATGGAAGAGCCAGCACCAGCTGTAGATGAGGCTGTTTCGATCAGTGAAGAACCAGAAAAACAAGGTGCTGAAACGGTACCGTCGGATGATCAGGAAAAGATTACCGAGGCTGTAGTCGATGAGTATCTCGAAGATACTGCAGGAGCAACTGATACAGTTCCGGAGGAACAGGAAGCTATAGACCAACAAGCATCAGCTGTTGATGAGTCTGCATCGACCAGTGAAGAACCAGACAGACAAGTTGCTGAAACAGTGCCTTCTGATGTTCAGGTAAAACTAATTGAGGCTGTGGTGGAAGTACCTATCGGTGATACAACAGAGGCAACTGATGCCGCCCCCGTGGAGGAAGCTATAGAAGATCAAGCATCAGCTGTAGATGAGGTTGTTTCTATCAGTGAAGAACCAGAAAAACAAATTGCTGAAACGGTACCTTCTGAAGAGCAGGAAGACGTTACAGAAGCTGGGGTGGGTGAACCTCTTAAAGATACAACCAAAACAGCTGGTACACAACCAGAAGATCAAGTGGCCATAGAAGAGCAAACGGCAGGTATTGACGAGTCTGTTTCTATTATTGACGGGCCTGATACACAGGTTGCTGAAACTGTGCCCTCTGAAGAAAAGAAAGAAGTAACCGAGGCTGTAGTGGAGGAGTCTCTCGAAGATACAACAAAAGATACTACTATGCCTCCACAACACCAGCAGCCTCTACTTGTTACAGAGGAGTCTGGTTCGGTGGAGGTAGAGCCAGAGAAAGTCCCCGCTGAAACACTTCCTTCTGACGTCATGGACGAGGCAACAGATATTGAGAAAGAGGAAGCTCTTGAAGACACAGCCGTGATACCTTTCACAGCCCTACCTGATCAGATGCGTATAGAACAGCAGGCGCCCGTCGCAGATGAATGTATTTTCGTGAAGGATGAGGAGGAAGAAAATGAAGAAGAGGAAGATAAAGGTGATGAAATAGTACCTTCTGATGAACAAGAACAACTAGTAAAGGCTGATGACGGAGATATTCTAGATGAGACAGTCAACGAATGTTTACCAACACCAGAAGACCAGGAGCTCGTGGCAGATGAGGTAGCAATCACAGAAGAGGCTGTACTTATCCAGGAAGAGCCTGAGAAGCAACCTATTGATGAAATTATCACTTCGGAAGACCTCGAAGAAATCACAGCGGCTGATGTGGGAGATCTTCTAGAAGGTTCGGCAACAGAGAGTGATGCCGCAGAAGATCAGGTCCCTGTAGAACAGGAAGTGGCAGATACAGATCAAGCTGTTTCTTCTCAGGAGGAGCCAGTGAAACAAATTGAAGAACCAGAATGCTCTGATGTTCAAGTAGAACCCATAGAGTCTCGGCAAGAACTCGTTTCCGAAGATACAGCAGAAATAACTGATAAAGTTGTGGCAGTCGATGCTGACATCTGCGAAACAGCAGCAGTAACAGAAGAAACTATTTCTGTTCAGGAAGAGCAGGCAGAGCTGGTCCATGATACAGTTCTTTCTGACGATCAAGATAAACTAATAGACTCTGATGAGAAAGTACCTGCCATAGATACAGCAGAAGAAGAAAGTGCAAGTAGTATCGCTGCAGACCAGGAAGGCATAGAGGAGGTATTACCAGTTACTGAAGAACCAGTTTCTGATCATGAAGATCTAGGAAAACAGGTCACTGAGGCTGTGCCTGCGGCTGATCACGGAGAAGCCATCAGTGCGGCTAAAGCAGACCTGCCAGATGCAACAGAAGCTGAAACAGGTCTACCATACCAGGAAGACAGGGAGTTGGCAATGACAATTACAGACGAGCCAGTTCCTTTACATGACGAATCAGGAGAACAGATAACTGAGACCGGACCTGTTGAAGATGGGGATAGACAACTCGAGGCTGGTGAAGATGTGCCTTTCGAAGTAGCTCATCTGACAGAAATACCTGACGTAGCAGCTGCACCCCCACGGGACCGCTTAGCGGAAGAAGAGGAGGAAGAAGGTACGGAAACTCCTATGGCTCTCTCTCAGAAAGCAGATGCAGATGATGTGGCTACCGTATCAACTGAAGATCAGGAAAAGCTAGTCGAATCTGATAAAGTAGAACTGCTGGAAGCTACGATAGAACCAACCACCGTACAACCAGAAGTAATGACGGATGCTGAGGAAAGCATTCCACCCGTAACGGAGCCTGTTTCTCTCATTGGGGAATCAGATGAACATGTTGCTGAGACCGAATGTTCTGAAGTTCAGGACAAACTTGCCGTTGCAGTTGAAGCGGAACTTCTCGACGACACCTCAGATGATAATAAACCAGCTACAGACAGTCCGGTGGCTATCAAGGAAGAATCAATCGTCACAGATATGCCTGAACCAGAGGTTGTTGATACCGAGCATGTTGAGGTTCAGAAAGAACTCGATAAACCAATAGATCTTACTCCAGCGGAATCCCTGACAGCTCTGACGGGTCAAGAAGATATAGAAGACATGGTAGTCGTTCCAGAGGAGTCTATTGATATGCATGCAGAAGCAGAAGAGCAGGCTACTGAGACCACACCAGCTGAAGTTCAGGAAGCAGTCATTGAAGCAGGAGAGCAGAAACCACTTGAAACTACAGCAGAGGAAACATCGAGAGCAACCAAAGACATTGTGGCTATAACTGGGACAGTGGCCGTTGCAGCGGAGGCTGAGCCTGCGCAGGAAGAACTAAAAGATCAAGTAGCAGAGGTTGAACCTGTTGACGCTCAGGCAGAACTGAGCGATGCAGGAGAAGCACTCGATCAACCAACTGAGATGGAGGATGACACGGGTAATGTTGCAGACAAAGGTGCCGAGGTCCTTGCAGCTTCATCATCTTATGATTACACAGCCGAGGAGATCCCAGATATCGATCAATTTCCAGAAGAGGAGCTACCCGATAACGACGCTGATGATCACGCAAACGATGTTGATGATACAGAGGAAATGAAAGCCATTAGGCCCTTCCCTCTTATTGACGAGGATGCTTTTCTAGAGGCAGTGTCTGACGAATCATCCCCGCAAGAAGCAGAAAGTTCTTGCACTCCAGAAAAGGGGGTATCTACTGGAAGTTCGGTGCCAGATACCATAAGTGGTTTGGACACAACACCTTCAGGATATTCTGAAGATGAAATGGCCTGTATTCTACAAACTGCGATAGACGAGGCAATATATCAAGCGCAACGAAACCAAGCAAAGAAATTGCTCGAAACTGATACAACAGATTTAACAGAGAGTGATTGCTTAGAAACAGTTATTGAACGTGAGAAGCTTGAGCTTGACGAGAAAGATATAACAGATATGCCAGCCGAACTTGATGATACATATGGCGATGAAGGGCCGGCAGCAGTCGGAATCAGTCCTGATGTTTTTGAACATGATAAAGCACTTGCTGAAACTCAAGAAGCAGATGTAGATAGAGGTGCCCACTCTAATAAGGTCATTGAAGAGGTTTTACCTGCCGAGAAACATGATGTAGAAGGTAGATTTGAAGATGTAGAAGTTGAGAGACCCGCAAGTGACAGTAGCAGTGATCTACCTGACTTAGACGAGTATGTTATTGTGCCAGAAGAGCCATCTGAAGCATCCGAACCAGCAGCAGTGCAAGACATGTCCTCAGATGTAGAAGAGCAAGACCGCGAAGGTAAGGAACCAGTGCAAGAAACTTGCGTAGAATCCAAATTATCCGAAATTACACATTCAGAAAACCAGGTATTTCCCTCTGATGACGCGGCTCAGGAAACAGACTTCGACGCTAACACAGGTAAAAAGGACGCGTTGCAGGTTAAGTTTAAGGAGGTTGCAGACATCATTGCAGATGTGGCAGCGACGTCGGAGGAGTCATCCGATGAAGAGGAGAGATTTGTTATTGTGGAGGAAACCTCTGACTATGAGATGCTTCAGCGAGAGTACATAGAGCAGCCAGGTGTTGATATTGAGACTATAGTCGGCAGTGTGGAGGCAATACAGGAGGGGAAATTGGAATACGCCATTCTGGACGATACGACAACAGAGACCGAATCTGAGGAATGTATTACGACAGAAAACGATCGCAGGGTAGACTTGCTCGAGCCTGCAGATGTCGGATTTGAGGAAATTATCGAAGGTAGTTCTACGCAAAAAGATGAAGGAAAATCATTGACATCAGAACATGGTGACGCACTCACTGACGGTTCGAAACCTTTGACACTGACGGCTGATGACGTGACTGATGTTACTAACCAATCAGAAATACATACGGTCCAATTGTCAAGCCATTCTATCGCCCAGCAATCTGAGCTGAAAAGTCTCGATATCAAAATGTCTGAGGAATTCTCAGACGTGGTTGTAGTGACCAGCACTGCAGACGTCGAAGTAGATGAAGCTGGTGCTGTCGAGATGCTTCTTAATTTTGAAGTACCAGATGACGAGCAGGTCGACGCACCCGAAATCGCACTCCGAGAAATAGAAGCTCATGACAGTAACGCAGTTACAGAATCGCACTCTTTTCCAGAAACGCAACCACTTTTGACCGAAAAAGAACCAGACGGTCTCGGTGCCGAGATAGAGGAAATTCAGGTCACTGTCGAGATATCGTCGGACGTGTCCGAGGAAGAGTCAGAACACATATCGTACGATCAAAAACACGAATTCGTTCGCGTGGACGACCAACATTCTGTTAGCAGTAGGAGCAGTCGAGGTTCACGTAAGGCTGAGCACAGACATGGTGCTGTTGTGAAGACAACAAAGCATGAAGTAGAGAAGGAAAAGGTCACAGATTATAAGGAAGAGCAGATATACAGAGAGGTGTACGAACACACAGAGTCGGCGTCAATAACGTCGTACGAAATAGAGGTTAGTGAAATGAGTGACGGAAATTCCACCGACCTAGACCAGTATGACGATCTGAGAGATCAGGTAGTCGAGCCAGGTGACTTTAAAATCTATGAGCACACAGACCCACTAGTTCACATTAGCGTAGACATAGGCACACCAACACAGCACGAGGTACATACAACACGCGAAGAGGTCGAAATTAGAGAGTCGGTGTCGACCACGACGAATCTCGACACGCAAAAAACAGATCAGCAGTATAGGTCAGACACGGGCGAACTCGCAAGTCAGTTCACCGAGCTTCACCGCACCGAGGTGGTAAGGCACCCCGATAAGGTCACATTCGAGGTGAAGGACCCTGTCACTGTGACAGAGTCCGAAACGGCGGTGAGCGGTGGTGCGGCGGAGGTCTACGACGTCTGCGTGCTGGCCAGGAAGCGGGTGAGGTCCAGCAGAGTGGACGAGAGCAGGACGGTTACCGAGGAAAGCTCCGAGGTTTTCGCCAAGACAGGTATTTAGGCACGCGAGCGAGCAGTGAGCATGCGATGCACTGCTGCTCCCAGCCAGGCATGTCCGACGGCGATGCCCCAGCTCTTCTAACATGCCGTGGTCATGTTCGTTGAAGACAGCTGTTGCTTGCACAGTCGTCTTCTGTTTGACTAATACTGCGTGACGCTTATGTAGGTTGTGTTCGCGAGCACAGGTACATGGCTACGGTGAGGCACGGTGTGTTGTGTGAGTGGCGTGGGGGTATTAGATGCGATGGAGTGTGTGGCGAGTGTTTGACTTCATGGATTGTCGCGGGATAATGGTAAGTTGGATGGCGTGCTGCTTATTCTTTGGTGCTCGTATATATTAACATTATCGAACATTGGAGAAATGTGGCTGTTAACCATGTTTGCAATTGTAGATTTTTCGTACAGGTTTTCAGGTTAACGAGATATTGGTGTTTAGATTTACTAACCCCTGCTAGTGAGTTTTTTATTGCATGCAGATTTTTAACTATTGATGTTTGTGGTGTGTTTTCTTCCTTCATTCTTTCTTGATTCATTAGTATTACATTGAATGGACACCATATGAATACAATGTATTAAATGAAACACATAACGTCATTTTCCACAAGGTCGTGTAGAAACAATCTTACAAAGACATTGCTATTGACACTGCCATTACACATTTGGGTGTAGCTTATCATACGTGTGTGCGTGCGCGTGTGCGTGCGTGCGTGCGTGTAAATGTGTGCGTGCGTGTGCGTGAATGTTTTAATGCGTGCATGTGCAAATACGTACGTACGTGCGTGCGATGAACGAATTCGAACATGCTCATACAGACTCAGCATATCGCAAACTTCACGCAAACGCTTTCAATGACAGCATCAGGCATCAGTGTGACCGATAATAATTACAGGCAGAGAAGATGAAATCAAAACAGAGGCCGCTCGTCGGTCACCGTCTCTCTCCCCCGCCTCCTCTGACGACGAAGACGACGAGACAAACGGCGCGAATTTAAACGCCGAGCGGCAGCGCGCGTACTCTAGCTCATCACTGAGCAGCGACGATGACCGGCCGCCGGCGACGCGCACGCAGACGTCGATAATCGACGTCACCGACGACGAGGAGCTCGATCCACGGCTCGAAGCCGACATCGTTCCCGTCGTTGAAACGCCGAGCACAGAGCACCGGCCGTTGCCCGGCGAGTCGCTGTCCGACTCGGAGTGGCCGCCACGCAGAAAGGCCAGGGTGGCGGTCGAGGTCGCCGACGACGACGCCGACGACGGGTCGCGTCCGATGGAGCCCGTCATCGACGAGCCACCGTCGAGGCGATCCTCGGCATCGATATCCTCGCGGTCCTCGCAAGGTACGTGAGACGCTTCACGCGCCGCCTCTCTACGAAGAGAGCTGCCCGCTTCGTGCAAGAAACCACGGTCGCGCGAGCGTCTCGCAAATATCACGCTTCGTCGGCAAGGCTGGCAGTACGCATGCAGCACGCTTGCAGTACTCCTGCAGTACGTAAGCAGTACGCATGTAGTACGGCTGCAATACGCATGCAGTACGGCTGCAGTACGCCATGCAGGTAAACTGCTAGGGTTCGCGTGAATAGCGGTGCAGAGATTTTTGCAACAACAGTGACGAGGATCGTGAGCTGCACCTGCGTGATCTTTTTCATACTGCTGTTGAAAAGCTTCGTTGTAAAGCTAACTTCATACTGGATGACTCACATGCTTCATATATCCACACGATATATATTGCAATGCTTGTTATAGTGCAGTAAAGTCTGCAATACGCATCGTCACAACGTTGCCATCGTATCATGAGATCTTGGCTAAACGTGACATACATGTGCTGTAACGACTAAGGATTCACACAATTTATCATGCCTGCTGACACAAACGCAACATATCTGCCAGATTATAACATGATTAGATATTGCTTATTGAAAATAGTTGTTTCTTTCCCTTGGAGTTTTATTTCGTTGTAGTTACGTGGTTTTATTTGCCCATTTTTATGCATGCATGAATGCACAGCAGGGGTAGTCTCTTTACGTTATTCCTCTTCACGCACCAAACTTTTCTTACAGCAAGGTTGACACAAACTGGCTTCCTCTCTCGGGCAGATGGGTTTGCACATTTGACTTGCAATGTATGCACGATTTGTGGCTGGTGATGACGAGTACCTAATCATCTAACCGTTTTCCCAAGTAGCAGAGGAAGAGACTCCCGGAATTCGAGTAGAATCACCTCGGCCAGAGAGCATTTCGAGTGACAGCGATCACGCCTTGCATGAGGAGCATGAACCCAAAGGTAGTTACACTAACACGTAGCCAGTACCATGTAGATGGCGCCACTGTAATGTTTTTAGTTAATGTTAGCCTACTGAGGTAACAAATCTAACTATACTAACATTAACAAGCAATGTTTAGTGGAACAGTTAACATTTGTGTGGCGGAAATTCATGTACATTGAGCAACAATTATTAATCTAATAAGCACCTGGTTTGCGAATATATTTAGATTGTGAATAGGATATTTCCGGTTGCCCTGTAATGAAATACCTACCTTTGAGCTGTGGCCTAAATAATGTTAATGAATGCATTGTGTTCTACTTACTTTACAACTGTATAACTTGCTGGTGCTCGTTACATTCAATATTCACGTCTTTGCAAGTGAGCTTATTTTAAGCATAGGCTATTATTAATCAGTCATGTTCATATTTACTGATTTTTTAATAGCTTATGGTAGGTTGACTTGTATATAACAATATTTTATTGGATACTATCATACTTATTTGTTCTGGTGGTAGACTAACATTGGTGTATGGTCATTCTAATATTTTATCAAGCTCACTAACCTACTAACCATAGAATTAACACTAGTTTCTCCTGCGGTACTAATTTATAGATAAGGTGGAGGATAAGGAGGAGGAAGCCAGGAAAGAGACTGACAATGAAGAGCATATATCTCCATATAAGACATCCCCTCCAGAATTCCCCACTGATAAGACATCCCCAACTGATTCCCCATCAAAGTCCCCAGTTCGGTCCCAAAGTCTTGATGAAGAGCCATGCAGAGAAGCAGAATCACGTGATTATGACGCAATTCAGGGAGAGTCTAGTTACGTCGACGAGGCTGAAGCTGAGGAGAAAATCCAGACAGAGGCACGAAGTAGCTTAGCGTTTGACAATGTTGCGTTTGAGGAAACAGACGAAGTTGAAGATATAGCTGTGCATAAGGAACCATCTGCACAGACGGTCTCTTCATTTAAGCATAGTAGAACATACTCCGAAGTCGCTACTGAGGAGACAGAACAGGACATATATGACATACAAGAAATTCAGGAAACGCAAGAGACGCAGGAAGCAGAAGAGGGCGCCTATGGCGAAACAGTAAAGGAAGAACCTACAATGCACAAAGAGGAACACAGAGAAGCAATTGTATACGAGGACACCGATATTCATATTGAAACACGCAGCTTTGAAGAAACCATAAATACAGACGAATATGACCGCCAAATCCGAAGTGCTATATTCGAAGAGGAATGCACCCAGTCCGATGAAAAGTCAAGTCCAGAGCAGAAAGCTCTTGATACAGGTGATGCTGTAGAAAAACAGATTAAATCTAAAATATTTGCTGCGGAAATATATCAACCAATTGACACCTCTTCACCAGAGAGGAAAACATTTGCTGAGGATGAAGACGGTGAATCAATTAGAGAAACACAAATTGATGAAGAAGAGCAACCAAAACAGTTCATGGAAGAAGGATTCCTGTTTCTTGGTGAAGAAGATGAAAGTGATACCAAGGAGTCACCTGACGTTGAACTAACCCCAGAACTACTTAGGGATGTATCGAGCCAGCTTAGGGAATCACCTGACCCTGCGCTAGCAAGTGAATCCCCAGAACCAGAACTAGAATGTCTAGAACAGGAAAGACCATCACCTGATCAAGTAAGGGATTATACTGAACCAGTAAGGCACTATTTCGAACCAGGAAGTGAATCTCCGGAACCAGAAAGAGAATGTCTCGAACTGATACGAGAATCCCCCGAGGCAACACATGAGTCTCCAGAACTAATACAGGAGTGCCTCGGAGTAGTACGCGAGTCTCCACAATCTGTTGGAGAATCCCCTGCGCTAAGTAGAGAGTCTCCCGAACCGCTTAAGGAATCTTCCGAACCGATAAGAGAAGCTGGGGAATCGATTAGAGAGTATTCTGAACCTCTGAGCGAGTCACCCGCACCTCTAAGGGAATCACCAGAACCAACAACAGAATATCCCGAACCTCTAAGGGAATCACCAGAACCAGCCAGAAAATCTCCTGATGCGCCTACATTGCTAACTGAATCACCTGAACTAACTAAAGAATCTCCCGAACCTCTAGGAGAATCACCAGAACCTCTAGAAGAATCACCGGAACCAACCGGAAAACATACTGAAACACTGGAAGAATCTCCGAAACCTCTAAGGGAATCCCCTGAACCGACTGCAGAATCTTTCGAACCTTTGAGGGAATCACCCAAACCAACTAGAAAATCTCCTGAAGCATTAGGAGAATTTCCTGAACCAACTAGGGAATCTCCTGAACCAACTAGGGAATCCCCTCAACCTCTAAGCGAATCCCCTGAACCAACTAGGGAATCCCCTCAACCTCTAAGCGAATCCCCTGAACCAACTAGGGAATCCCCTCAACCTCTAAGAGAATCCCCTGAACCAACTAGGGAATCACCTGAAACATTAGAAGAATCTCCTGCACTGCTAAGAAAATCCCCTGAACCAACCACAAAATCACCGGAAACAATAGAAGAATCTTCCAAACCGTTAAGAGAATCGCCTTTACCTGTCAGTGAATCTTCCGTACATGAGTTGGGAGATTCAGTACCAGAAACTGAAGACGAACCGGTTAGGAAGTCCCCTGAAGCTCATGACGTGTTGGTGCTAGCAGGAGGAGAGGCATCCAGTCTCCCTATAATTGTACGAGACTCACCTCAAACAGATCAGAGTGATCCCGTTGAATCAGAGCCATTGGAAATGCCATGTGAGCCGGAATGTCTTTCGGAGGCAGGCCCAGAACAGAGGGTGTCAGTTTCTGAGTCAGAGGATCTTGCCTTTGCCAGGGAGACGCCAGATTCAGTTATTCCTGCAGATGAGTACAAGAAAGAACCTTCAGCTCCGCCATATGTGGAAAGTTTACAGCCAACAGTACCACTTGATACTACATCCTCAGTAGTGGTTGTAAGCACACAATACACTGAAGAGATAACACAGGAAAGTGTCTTTTCTGAGTATTCACACGAAGAGGCTACAGATTCTTCACTTATCACAAGCTATGACAAAGAGAAGGATGAGGCCTCAATCTCATCTAAACGTGAGAGGTCTATTGAAAAACATGATGATGGCACAGGTAGTCCTGTTAAAGTAGACGAAAGTCAGTTTGAATATGAAGCCGATGGCTCTATCATTATCGGACACAAAGAGCTTAGATCGGGGGCAGTGGAATCGCAAAAGGATAAGCCTCTTGGTGAAGAAGAAATCAGTAGTGAACCCAAAACAGATGATGTCAGCAAAGATGAACCAGTTGAGGAAGAATATCAGCCAAAGTATGAAGAGAGCATGGATCAAAAACTGGAAGCTGCTCCAAAAGAAGAAAGTGGGCAGACACCAGTAACTGTGATGCCGGTAGTAACATTAGTCACTGAGTCTGAAAAGCAAGTTGATGAACGTGAAGCTGCCGTGGATGAGAAAGACGACGTTGAGGCCTTTGAAATAGATGAATTGCTCAAGACAGATGAACCTGCTCAGTACTCAGAGTTCGAACACACAAGTGCCAAAGAAGACGAAGAAGAAGAGGATGCTTACCCAGCCGACGATGAACATGTAGAATCGGGTGAAGAGCGAGAGGAGGAATGGGAAGAGAAGGTTATGCAAGCTAAGCGACAAGAATCACTCGATTCTGAAGAACTTCCCACGTCAACGACAGATGTTATTGACACACCTGACTATGCCAGTGACCACTCACCAGCTGCTGCAGCTGCGGTAGTACTAGCTGAAGTCGAACCTGTCATAGCCCCGACGTCAGGTGCTATAGACCATATTCACCATGAACACACACCTGAGCAGACACATGAGGAAATAGAACAACTTGTGTGGGAAGTTGGTGTTGAGGAATCAAAGGAGGTTGAGGAGACTGCTGATGAAATAACAAGTTCTGTGAAACGAGTGGGATACTACACGCAAGAAGAAGACCATATCGGAGAGACGTATGGAGAAACAAAGCAACCTGACGTTATAGTTCGGCCATTAGAAGATGTCCCTTTTCCGACGTCCATGTCTTCGCGTGTAGAAGAACTTTCAAGGTCTTCTTCGGCGGCTGAGCCTGAGATTGGAGAAGGGGTAGATGACGGTGACAGGGAGTCACCTGCATCTTTTACAGACGAGAAGATTCTCGTACCGGATGTACACACAGAAGATGTTGACCTTCACGAAGCCCTTTCAAGGTCTTCATCCGTGGCAGAACCTCAAGAACCAGAAGGAATTGTCGAGGTCGACTCACCAGATTCCTATGCGGATGCTGCTATAGAAAAAACCGCAAGTGATGCAAAGTCTAAGGAAGCGGATGAAAGGCGTGCATCTGATGGATCAATTTCTGATGAAGATCTCCAGGCGAGCCCTGATGCAATGCACGAGGAATTCTGGAAAACATATGAGAGTTCCGATATGAGTCAGAAAGATTCAATAGAGTCTCAGGAGCGCCATACACCCGAAGAGAAGGCTGAAGATACGACTAGACCTAAGTCAACAGAATACGAAGACAGTGGCCCAGATACCAAATCTGCCATTGAAGACACCAGTCGGACACCCGAGGAAGAGGTACCCTCCAGGGAAGAGATTGAAGATGCTCAATTGAAAGCGGATGATATAAAACACGTAGCAGAGGAAGAGCAAGAATCACTCAAAATTGTAGATAAAGATGAAACCAAGCACGATGAGGAATTAAGAACCATGGAAACGGACGAAAACGAGGCAGCACAACAATCTGTGGTCGTTGAGAGTGAGCAGGATAAGCAAGTGCATAGGGAGCACGAAATAGAGACGGACGAAGCCACAAATAGCACTGTTGTCGATGATGGTACCGACACGGAAGCTGATAATGAACGTGCGAAACTGGAATCAAGCAAGGGAGAGCTTGAACCATATGACCGTCCAGTGGAATTCAAAATGGGAGATGAGTTCGGTCACGTCATGTTTGATCTAGGAGCGCACGCTAGTGATCGACGGGATTCAGACATGGGATATGAGCTGATGTCCTCTTACAGCAACTACGAAAGGAAATACACAGAAGAGTATTCACAATCGTGCGAATTGAGGTTTTCTCAGAACTCGAGCGGGACACATTACGAGACAGCAGAAAGTGGGAAGGAGTCGTCGTCTGAAGCGTACATGACAGCCGAGAGTGGTCCATCTTCTCGACTGACGTCGCCACCAGGTACATCCTCATACGAGACTGCACAGGAATCGATGACGACAGGAGAGTCATATCATACGCCGGCTTCCCATACCAGCTCGGCAGCGTCAGCGCAGAGTTCTCGCCAAAGCACACTCTCGTTTGAGTCCTACCAGCCGTCGGACAGTGCTGACGACACGACGATCATGCATTCTGAATGCGAGGCTGACGATCTCGTTCCACAAACGCCGACTAATGAGCAGGATAAATTCACGATGCCCGACACCGATCGATCGATGGAGTTATCCACGGACACGGCTATCATGGGCTCATCGTATTGCTCCTCGGTGATGAAGGAGTCATTCGAATCTGAGCAAACGTTCATGCCGAGTGCACACGACAAATCCATGGAGGATGACGTCATAGAAGTGGAAACAGAGGAGGAGGCGATGTCTGCAAAATCGGACCGTGACGGCGAACCCGATGAAAGAACTGAAAGTCCATTCGAATTCATCTCTGAATCAGAAGCCAGCGACATGCCTGACGACTTTGCTATGGGTAGTCTAGTATCTGCAGTCGGTGTTGGGGCGGTTGTAGGAGCGACTGGAATTGGCGCTGCACTAGCATATGGCGTAAGCGAATCACATAACGGTCCAGTCGAAGTTGACGACCAGGAACGTGATGATCAAGGTGACGCAGCACCGCCGCTGGCGCTTGAACCTATTCCTGAAGCAGGACCTGGTTTGGATATCGGCTCAGAGTCACCGATGGAGCCACCAGAATCGGTAATCTATCAACCACGCGACGAGGAAGCCATGGACGTGATCCCTGAGGATGAGAAAAGGCATGAGCCTGCACCAGAGATTATGTCTAGCCCTGAGGACGAGCCTAAAATTGCTATCGCTGAGGAGGACTTAGACGTTAGTGAACGGATTGAGGAAGAGGATGAAGAGGAAGAAGAAGAGCAACATGAGAAGCCCGAGGAAATGGAGCAGGAGCCATTGCCACGACAAAGTAGGGATGATGAAGAGGCACAGGAGAGAACAGCGGGCCCACAGGATTCAGCAGCGGAAGAACTGCCTCTTCCTGACAATAAGGATCAAGGCAGGTCTGTTAGCTTCGACGACGAACCGTCTCGCGACCGACCATCTAGTTCCAGTGACGACGAGCAGGAGATACAACAAATACAGGCGATTCAGCAAGTGCAGGAGCAGCGGGAAGTAGCCGAGGACGATGACGACCAACGGGAGGAGTTACCGCCGAAAACAGACATTCCCGTGGGAGTGGCGCTCTACTTCGAACGGCCGAGCGAGCCCGAATTCGCCAGCCGTCCGGAATCCGAGCAGACGGACTCCCGGCCGGAGTCGGAGTTGCGTCTTCTTGATGATCGCACGGACAGTGAGCTGCGGCCCGACTCGCGGCCCGACTCCGAACTGCGAGCTCTGAGTGCTCAGGTATCGGAGGACGAGCGTGAGCTGAGGGATTTGGACACGCAAGACGACATCGATAAGGTCTCCGACATCCTAGAACGGCCGGAGTCGCCAGAACCCCTTGAACGATATATAATCCACGAGGAAGTAGAAGAAGAAGACGAAGAACAGGAAGAAGAAAGGGAAAAGGGGGCAGACGAAGAAGCAAGTGATAAACGAGTGGACGGCCAAGCGAGTGACGAAAAACTTGGGAAATATGAGGAACCTTATGATGTAATGGCTGATTCTTTAGACGAGTCGAAACTGCAGCAGTCTGATGACTCGCCAGATTTAGTCTTTAGATCTGTCCCACAGGATCCCATGGAGATGTCCCTAGATCCAGAAGCATTCGGACAACTCGGCATGTATGGATCCACAACTGAAGAGCACTTTCGCAGGGAGGAAGACTGGAATATTCAAGAAGAACAAGAATCAGAAAACATAATGCAAGATTCTCTTGATGAGGATAAATTCAGGCAGGCAGAATTTCCGAAGGAAGATATAATGCAGGACTCCCTGGACGACCAGCGGTTTAAATCACAATTTGAAACCCGCAAGGATGAGACTCTCATGCAGGATTCCCTTGAAGGTGACCAATTTCAAATGCAGAGTGCTTTCAAAGAAAAGCAAGAATCGCAAGATCTAATGGAAGATTCGTTAGATGAGGAGCGGTTCCGACATTTGGAGGCACACACTGAAGGTCGGGAAGTGCAGGCTGAGTTTGCCGCTACACGTGAAGACATAATGCAAGATTCACTAGACGAGGAAAGCCTCCGAAAGGTGACGCAGACCATGTACCAAGGGTCACGTGTAGCAGACTACGAAGCCCAGGCTATGGAGGAGGAACACGTGAGGACGGAAGAAGAAGGAATCATTAAGGAGGAGTCACGGGAAGAGCTCGAAGACTACAAGGCTCAAAAGCAAGAGGAGGCAGAGAGCTATGAGCGCACTGAGACGACCCCGGCAGGAACTACTGTAACACAGTCGTCAGACAAACAACACGAATCATTTGCTGCATCATATGCGCATGAAACCACAACAAAGACAACACAGAGTGGTACGGGTATAACAGTAGAGTCACTAGATAAATCCAGTGATGAAGTCCCACATGCCCCTGACCCTCCTCAATCAGAGCCAGCTGATGAGGAACACATTACTGAAAGTGATGAACGCATCACACCGCGCGAAGATCACGTAGACAAAACAACGGGGGTTCCCATTGCCGATATTACCGTGTTCGAATCACGACCAGTGACTGACAGCGAAGCTGTACTCGGGAAACGAGACACACACGAACCGCGCGACGAAATCGCAAAGGGAGATTCCGCCGAGGGTGAGGTTCGGGAGGAGGAAAGGGGCGACGTCGTCGAGAAGGGGGAGGTGGAGCAGAACGTTGACGCCGACGAAAAGGCGGACGTGGAGAAGAGCTCGACGTCGAGCAAGCAGAGCAGTAGTTCGGGACCGAAGGCCGACAGTCAGGAGAGTTTCTACGTGCCAGAGGACGAGACCCGACGATCGGAGCAGTCGCTCGAGGAATTCGAGCGGCTCGAGAAGGTCATTCTCATGGAGGATGGTCGCCAACGCGTCAGCACCGACAGCAGCTCATCCCCGCCGCACTCAGCCGACTACGGCTCGGCGCGCAAGCCGGCGTTCCCGTTCGCCGACCTGCGGCAGAGCGAGAATGAGACGTCGGGGTCGGTGAACTCGCTGACGGAGTTCGAGCGGCTAGAGAGGGAGATCCTGGACGAGGGCGACGACGAGCGCATGGACACAATCGTCGAAGGCCAGCCACTGACGCTTCCTGGCGAGTTCTCGTCCGGCAGCGACTCGGCCGGCGACCCGCACGCCATCGAAGCCATCGAGGAGATCGTGCGACAGGCGTCCGAGAACGTCGAAGAGTTCACGCGCGAGGAGGAGCGGGAGGAGCCACGCCGCGACGGGAACTCCGACGAAGAGAAGGAGGAGGAGGAGGATCTGAGCATGCAGGACTCGGGCGTCGGGCGCGATGCGTCGCTGCGACACAGCATGGTGCAGTCGACCGACTCGACGCTCGTCTCGAGCGTAATCTCGTCGTCGATGATATCAAGCACAGACACGATCGAGCACGACCGCCACTACCTGTCCTACCAGCCAGGAGACCTCACCACTGTAGTCGATTCCGAGGCGGCGCCGTCCCTGACTGAGGAGGAGGGTGGTTACGGGGAGTACGGCGATACGATGATAACCACGGAGGAGGGGGAGGAGGAGGGTTACGGGGAGTACGGCAAGACGATGACGACGACGGAGGAGGAGGGCGACGACGAGACGATTCTGACGACGACGTACAAGGTGTACGACCCGCGCACGGGCGACGTCGCCGGCGAGCGAACGATCACGCAACGCACGCTGCGACGCGCCGAGCCGCGCCTGCAGCAGTACACGTACACGGCGCCGGTCGCCGACCGCGCGCTCGCCGACAAGTCGGCGCCGCACTTCGACGTCGAGCCGGGAGACGAGCTGGAGGAGCAGGAGAGCGTCGACGACGCCGGCAACGTTACGCGGACGATCACGCGGCGACGCACGACGACGAAGACGGTCCGCGCCGACACCGCCGTTCACGCGCAGCGGGGGTCAGGTAATTCTATCTTTATGCGCGTCGAGGACGTGGCGGGGAAGCGGGCGCGGGTGCCGCCCCCGCCGCCGCAGCAGCGACACGAGTACGAGGGCCCTTACGTGACGACCTACTCGGCGTCGTTTGGCGACAGCCAGGCGCGCGAGACGACGACGTACCGACGCTCGCGACAGTCCCCGACCCCCTCGGAGACGTCGACACACTCTGACACGTGTTACTGTGGGCCCGAGTCGCCAACGATAAGGCTTTCACGCAGCCAGCACGATTGCCGCTCAGGTATCAAAACGAACAGCATGTATTGTTGTGCCTATGAATGTATATGTATGTATATATATATATATATATATATATATACTGCTGCATGTTTGGTGTTCTCACCTGGTATTTACTGTACAGCCACACGCCCTAGTTATGTCGCCTCGGTGCACACTTACGTTTGTTATTATTTACGGTCATTCTTTTGTTTTAAGTTTCAGTGCAAACGCAATAAACTACGTGATTCGTTCTGTTTTCGGGTTATTTTTTGTTTGTTCTATTTGTCTTCGTGTCCGTTTTAATTTATTCGTTTACAGAAGAGGATACAATTTATTATTTATACGATCAACAATTTATTTATCGCTGCATTTGGAGTAATTAAAGTCCACGCATATTCAAGCATCATACGCCGCGCGCTTTGTAACTCACCAGCAGATGTTTTTACGTGTCATGTGCATAGCGCTAGACATGTGTTTCCGTGGGTCTAGTTGGCTTCTGCTGGCGTAGCATGATGTATAGTGATGAGGGTACTGTGTATAGGCTCGTCACCAGGTTATTAAACAATAACATATTATATTTGTATTAGTTTAACTTGACGATTGATGTTCCGAAGTCGATGACTGTAAGACACATGGTCGACAATTCCTTGACGAATCGCCTTTTCCTAGTGACGTGTCCTTGTCTACATTTTTTTAACAACTTTTTTTGTAACGTCACAGTTAGTAAAAAACAACTGTGGTTGCCATGAGACGGTATGTAAGGTGCATGCTTGGAACTGCTGCAGCAGTCGTGCCGTCATGATCGCATGCTGCATGACGTCGACACTGTCTCTTTGTCTTCTAGACATGTTCACCAGTATAGCTCCTTCTAATGTAACAGTTGTAATAGTTAAAATGATTCTCATTTAACGCTCTGATTATAATAATGTGTGAGATATTCAACGAGTCAGACGATGTTGTTCTAGCGAAGTTTCACTGGTAAATTATTTTCGATTGCATCGGCTCCTACTGCTGTTCACAATTCCGTGTTCAGACCTTCTTGTTCTATATATCTCTCTCGGTGAACGTAAAGAAATCTTTCTCTTGCATCACTATCAATTTTCTATAGCGGGTAGTAGATATACTTGCAGTGGTTGCACATGAATGCATGCCTCTACACATCTCCAGAGCGAGGCCAACGTGTCGTGTTTCTCTCGCGCGACATCGGCCTGCGTTCTCCATGAAGACGTGAGAATCGTGGGTCGCGCGACTGGCCGCTATTCATGCTCGTCTATGCATTCGTTACAGATGATCAGGGAGCCACAGGTCCGTCGGGAGACGCGTACATGGTCTCCGAACACGGTAAGGGTGCTTTTCAATAGAATAGAGGGCGCGTTGGTCGAGTCCCGAACGCGCAGTGCTTTGCAGCCCGAACCGTGGCCACCTACTTTTTTATCTGATTTTAATTTTATTTTTATGTTTATTTTTATTTTTTAACTAATTCGTTATCAAAATAAGGAAATGAGCCGTTAAATAGACATAGGACGTGTCGTAACGAAAAATCTGCTCGTTATTATTATCCTACAAATCAAGTAAATAATTGAGATGTACCGTGTACCATCAGTACGAATATACTGCTTACTTCTCAAGATGGTGTTACACGGGAGCTTTAACGTTGTTCCGTGCGAATAGCCACGAACAATGACATTCTTGAGATTTTACATTTGTGTGGCTTTCAACAAGGATGCACGCATGCACTTGTTAACGACGAATTCGTTGTCGTGTTTCAGAACACCCAGAGGATGTGCAGGTCGTGGAGAAGGAAGAGGTTTTGGACGATGGGACCGTTAGAAAGTCCAGGTAAGCTCGTTACTACGTGCACATATGCATGAGCGCATATGTGCGTGTGTATGTGCGTGTGTGCGTGTGTGTCCGTGCGTGTGTGTGTGTGTGTGTGTGTGTGCGTGCGTGCGTGCGTGCGTGCGTGCGTGCGTGCGTGCGTGAGTGAGTGAGTGAGTGAGTGAGTGAGAAAGACTGAGCTGAGTGAATCCTTGAATAGTAGAGAGTACGCGAAAGATATCTTATTTACCATGGAACACGCTGTTATTCAGAGTTTTGATCAAGAAACAAGTGCACACCAAGACAATAGTGCATCCGGATGGCCAAGAGGAAGTGATGACCACAAGTGGCACAACTGTCTCTGATAGCGGTGACCAGCGTCCAGAGGAACTGGACCCAGAAGTACAGGCCCTGATTGACCGGTGAGTGCTGCGCTTGCAATTATTATACCATGCTCGTCAGTTAGAATGGTTTCTTGCCTCTCTGTGGAACTATTATAAATAATACTTGTTGGGGATGATGATGATGATGATGATGATGATGATGATGATGATGATGATGATGACAATGATGATGGTGAGGATGATGATGATTTCGACGATGATGATGGTAATGATGATGCTGATGATGATGATGGTAATGATGATGATGATAATGATGGTGTTGATGATGATGATAATGATGATGATGATGATGATGGTGATGTTTTACAGATACATGCAAGATGAGGGTGACGCGCCGGGGTCTGTGAGCGTGACTAGGACGACTCATTCTTACCAGTACCCGGAGGAAGACGAGGAGTAAACAGAGATGACAGGGCGAACGCGCAAAAACGCGCGACCTGCAGGCTAAATTTGCTAATATTCTACAATGACTGTAGAGTGGTGAATGAACCTGCGTAATGTAGACAAATCAGATTCAACTGATAGTAATAAAAAATTATATACTTGTTAAATTTTTATACGTAAGTATGTTATTTTAAGAATGCGAATCCAGACATTTTATAGAATTTGTGTATTGGCAATGATTTCTCTCTTTCGTTAACAAGTTTGGTGTGTCTCTAATAATATTCCTAGCGACATGATGAATCTGGTTTGTCTTCGTGGCGAGAGAATGACGATACAACCGTGACTGCCCGGTAACAGGCGCGTTTTACCGATCCCTGTTTTATATCACTGTAAATCACTCTAAACGCAATATAGCGATAGATATCTAATGTTGTCACGGCTGCCCTGTATGTAATTACAGAGAGTGGCGCTATCTAGTTTTCCCAGCTTTAATAATTCTTCCCTTTGGCTCTCGTTACAAGTGCAGCCGGGCAGACAAGGTTTGTTGAATAATGTCTCACGAAGTATGTCGAAAACAACTCACAACGCGGTTGTGGTTTGTACGCGGAACATGGTGTAAATATCAAGCAGCGGCTACCATTTTTAGATACGTCACAATAATTTCGTCCGAGAGAAGGTGAGCGAGATAGAGAATAAGAGAGAGAGAGAGACAGCGAAGTGAACGTCTGTTGAAGAGTGTCGACCGAACGACTTGCGTCGCCGGATCACTTTTTCTCACGTAGCGGTTCGGAACACGACGTATTGGCTGCAGCAATGAGCCACGTCAGCGTCAGGTGGGGTGCAGCTCGTGCATGACATGCGCGTACTGCCTGACGCTGACGCTGCGCTGCTCTGTTCCTCTCGCTCGGCAGTCTTTGCCTGTAGACGTGTCACTCACGCTGGGGGCATTTACTGATGCCCTTATATATCGTCGAAACAATAAATACTATCGAGAGAAACTAATTCGAGAGTTTGGTATGAACGAGCCAGGCCACTTGCTTTTATAGTTGGTAGAAACTGAATATATATTATAAACATGCTTGCGATCTTATGCGGAAGGCCCAAGGATCTACATGGGAATCACAGTTTGTCGGGTAGCATATGCGCGCTTTGATATTGTTTAATCAACAAAGCCAACTAACACGTCGGCTTCCATTTCGTATTTTGTGACTTTCACGATCATGAGACAAAGCGTCCGGAGAGCGGAGGCCATATTACTTGTTACATGTCATCGCTACGCGTGCGCCCTCGTGTGGTGTGATGCTAACTACTAATATCTTTATACAGGTAGCACGTTTAGTATGCGGAGTTATCATTCACTCACTGTTTCCCAAGTTATCTATACTACGTACTACGTATCGTATCGCTGTGCGGATCTAACGGGGTGTTCTGCCATCGCTTTATGGAGTGTGTTTTTTTGCTTTATTTTTTCCGAAGAGCATCTCCGTGTAACGGAAGCTGATCTACAGCCAGCTCGCATCCTCTCTCTATCTATCAATATATATATATATTCTATCTATTTACATATATATATACGTCAGCATCTCGTCCGTATTTAAGGCTCGGCGCGATTTCGCTGTGAATCTGGACGGATTTCTGCGTTTTTCCCCGCGTTTTTCTTGTGTCAAGTAGTGGAGTGTATAATGCGCGCGCGCGTGCGTGCGTGTGTGCGCGTGCGTCACTGCTGGCAGTCAGTTGTTCTCATGTAGACGGTGGTTATTGGTTTGTACGATGGCGTTTTGGGTTTTTGATCGTCTAGGTTCGCGCGGGAGTCTGACGTATATATGTTTTCGAGCCAGGGAGCGGAGTCGCCGGGTCTAGCCTTGCTCAGTCGGGTCCGTGCTTGGCGACTGCTGCTTCCGGCCGCGTCTTTTTTTCTGCTTAAACAAAATACTTAAAACGCATACATATGATGGGTGTATGATTCAAATGGAGTTTGTAGTTGATTGCTTATAAGGCCTGGAAACCTGGCTACCGAGCACCCATAGCCAACACATACACACATATACACACACACTCACACAAACTGAGAGACATTTGAAAGGCAATTCCTGTGCAGTAAACTGAGGCCCCACTGAATCAGGATTTTGCCGAATGACGGAAAAGAAAGTAGAATCTGAGCAGATGGATGGCGCGGGTGCTAGGTAGCTCGGTGCATATTTAGTGGTGGACATTAGCTTGATTACAATTTAGCCAGTAATACAAATGCTATCATTACACAATCACTCTGCTGTTCGTTGTTTTATTGTCGTGTGTCATAAAATTTTATTCAGACTCCCCTTGCCTGATTGACTGACCTGCCTCGCTGACTCACATGTCTCAAGACTCCTCTTGTTTCGTTGATTCCCCTATACTACCTCAATGACTCACGTGTCTCATTGACATCCCTGTCTCACTGACCCACATGTCTCAAATGACTCCACTGCCTCACTGACTTACATGTCAAAAATCTGGATTTCTTTTCCTTCCATATCCGATTACCAGGCGGCTAATCATCTCATGACGCCAGTTCCCCGCAACGCCAAGCGTACACTTTTCGTTGCCGTTGGGCGGCGCCAGTGGCGCACAGGAGAGGTCGTGGTGTCAAGCAATACACATACATACCAAGACAGGTTCCCCACAGCCATTGCGAGTCCTTGAATTTTATCATTTATCATTGAAAGTCCTTAATTTTGTCTTTTGTCATTGAAAATCCTTGGAACGTCTTTGTACACTTTGTCACACCTTTGTGGGAACCATGTACTGAGTATCTATCAGTAATAAAGTACCATATAGAATCAACCATCACGAAAAACCAAGAAAATACCAATAATACCTTTTCATTCAATATCTGGTATTTTATCTATTTCTATCTATCTATATCTGATATATCTATCTATTTATGTACTTTAATGTATACTTTATCAGGGTATATTATCTCGGGAATAAGTGATACCCCTCTCCCAAATGGCATCGCGTACGACCTACCTCGTTGCACGGTGAAAAGTTAGCCAGGCAAATGGCTGGTTTTCGGCCTCAACCTTTTCACACAACCTCCCCCCCCCAAAAAAAAAAACACAAAATATGATTATACGGCTATAATACGCGTTTTTACAGCACACAAACGCACATACACACACACCAACGGACGCGCACACGCGGGTATGGTCGCACGCACGCGTGCGCGTGTATTATAGGCGTAAATTAACATTTTGTGCCTCGGGGGGGGGGAGCCTCTTGAAAAGGTTTCGGCTGAAATACGGCCATTTGGCTGGCAAACTTTTCACCGTGCGCCTGATGCCGTCCGTGGGCGAGACTATCCGCGAGAGGGGAGTAAGGAAGTGAGCAAAGGAAACAAACGGAGAAAGGCGAGTATATATATATATATATTATATATATATATATATATATATATATATATATATATA
>NW_014577278.1:0-479 GCF_000485595.1 Priapulus caudatus | reverse complement strand
TATATATATATATATATATATATATATATATATATATAATAATAATATATCTCGTTACGAACACGAACGCGCACACACATGCACGCACACATGCACGCACGCTCACGCATAATTATGTTATCACGTTCGATATATACTCATCAAGATTATAAATAAAAGCAAGTATCAATGATCAATAGGTGATATGTTTTATCAATTACACGTAGATTATTTGTAGCTTATCGACTGACCCATATTTGTGCAAATAACTCAAAGAAGGACTAAATAAACATGATGGAAGTGCGTATCGATCATTTACACATGTGTACACGCTGGTGCCAAGTGTACAAACACACGCTACATAGTCTCGTAAACACATGTGTACACGCTGGTGCCAAGTGTACAAACACACGCTACATGGTCTCGTAAACACATGTGTACACGCTGGTGCCAAGTGTACAAACACACGCTACATGGTCTCGTAAACACATGCACGTGTA
>NW_014577277.1:393729-394407 GCF_000485595.1 Priapulus caudatus | reverse complement strand
GTCCCTGAGAGAGTCCTGATTTTCCTGTAGAGTGTAGAGGTAATGGGGGAGAAAATGAGGTGAGTTGCACAAAGCACTGTGGTTGTGTGAAACGCCATGCACTCATCTTTACCGACCGTGGGGGTTGTGCGTCGTTGGGGGTAGTAGTCTTGCGCCTGCGCAGACATGCACTGGAAATACTGACGAGTGTATCACTCCTTTTGTTTTTCTTAGTTGCTACCGAACGACAGTATGTCCTGTGTGGACATGTCATTCGCCCCATCTAGGGATGAGGCAAGGCGGCCTACGCCCGGGTATAAGTATCCCGATGGAGATGACGCCCGCGCCGACCTCGCATGCGAGGCTCGTGCCGATGAGAGTGGAGACACCGCTAGAAGTGCCCACATTGTCAGAAGTGCCAGCTCAGCTGCTGGCGACGATGCGCGCACTGCCTGGGGCACCCCCTGAGGGCGACCCCATTCCGAACATCACCACCGCCGAGTTCAACGAGTTCCTGGGGATGATGTTGCAGCCCCAGCCGACCTTCCGGTGACCAGGGAGGCAGCCGGAAGATGGAACTCGTCGCCTGCGCCTGAGGTAGCCCGGAGACGGAGTCCGGAGGCAGCGACAGAAGAGAGGCGACAGGAGGCAGCGACAGAAGAGAGGCGACAAGAGGCACCTCGTCGCCACTACACCCAG
>NW_014577277.1:386634-391491 GCF_000485595.1 Priapulus caudatus | reverse complement strand
GGTGGATTTTGCTAAAGTAATTCCTGCTATGTAATTCTCTAGCAAATGACTCATTTTAAAATGCTGCAGTTTTATGATTTTGGAGTTTATATTAATTTTCATGTTTTTATGTTTGCTAAAAAATTGTACATTTTCAATTGTTTAATTAGAGCGAGAGAGATAGGGAAGCAGGGTAAAAAATACACGGAAGCGATGAGCGATTCGCTCTTCAAACCTCCGAAATCGCTCCCGTGAGGCTCAAAATATCTCCCGTAAATTTTTGACAGGAGCTATTTTCCCACAGACTTAAAAAAGGGCTCCCGTGAAAAAAAGTAATCTTTTCCCTGTAGGGAAGGTATGAATAAAAGAAAGGAGAGAGGGAGATATTAGGCATTATGAATTTTGTTTTTCTTTCAAGATTCCCGACCAGGTGAGAGCAGCTCCATCCAAGCCTGAGCCTAGTGCAAAGTTTGAAGTGCTGATGAAGGTATCAGATTTTATCAAGGACCACTAGCGTGGCTCTGTAATCTTTCAGTATGGCGGAAAGAAAAGTGCAAAATCAATGCTGCCCTAGCATAGCATAATTATATCTTTTATATAAAATTATATACCATGGTACTATACTACAGTAAAATGCGAGATCAAGAAACTGCGAGTTGGAAGAGTTGTGTAGCCTCCATAATTTCCATCATTTTTTTAAATTCGAACGAAAAACTAGATTTTTGACTCTATTCCGCTGTCAGAGACTGATCTTGGATTGCTGGCAGAAGAGTGCATTGTTTTTCCTCTAATAACGTAACAGAACTTCCAAAAAATAGCTAGTATAGTAACAATAATACGGCATTGATTGGTCCATGCAATCTTATCTAGGTGCTCCTATTGCCGACACACTGTTGTGTTACATGTATGTGAAAGTTTTATTCTATTGTTTCTCTATTCTAAATTGCATTCACTATTATTTTCACACAGCATGAAAATCAGAAGCAACTCAAGCTGGATCATGTTCAGCTGGATGCAGCAGTCCTTGCCTCAATTGACAGCATCTACAACTACAAGTGCATCGTGTCTGGTGGGGAATGCACATTTCTTATGGGATTTGGTGTAAGTTCGTTATACGTACATGAGTTTTAATTTAAATTAATCTCGTGAATGTATGTGTCTCAATAATTAGATAAAATTGAATATATAGCTCAAAATCAAGGGACCATTGTCAGAAACAAAGTTAGTCTTAACATTAGTCTTACCATTAACTTCCTCTCATAAACCATGTAAACTGTAGACAGAAACATCGTAAAGTTACAAGAACGAAAAAGCCTCGGAAACTTCCTCTTAACTTTACGAGAGCCAAGACCTTCTCGTAACTTTAAGATTAAGAGGAAAATAATGCATTTACACTAAGAATTGCGATTATAGTGATATTATGTTAAGTAATATATACCCAGATACTAATTTATTTCAGCGATCACATGTGTACAGGAGGTTACCTAATGGGAAATGGATGAAGCTGGACATAAACGTTGAACTTCCAAGAGAAACACTTGGAGGAGGAAGGGAGGGAGAGAGGGAATTAGCTATCTATCCAGGTAGTATTTAGAGATCAGTGGTCTGACAGTGTCTTTCTAGATATTATCTCTTTTTTTTATATGTCACATCCTACGGAATAATTATAACCAAAAAGACAAATATAACAACATAAAAACAAATAAAATAAATATAAGTATATACATACATACTACGAATAAATAAATATGACAGAGAGAAAGAGAAAGGGAAAGAGATACGTGAAGAGAAAGCAAGAGAGCGACAGAGAGAGAGAGAGTGGGAAGGGGGAGGGCGGGAGAGAGAGTGAAAGACAGAGAGGGCGGTAGAGAGAGAGACCGTATCTGTGTCTCTGCATTGGTGTGTGTGTGTGTCTGTCTGACTGCATGCATATCAATGCACATTTGTTAATGTGTTTGCTCATGCATCGGCCAGTGCGCGTGCGTGCGTGCGTGCGTGCGTGTGTGTGTAGATCCAAGCTTAATAGTTGTTGTATATTTTACTGTTTTGATATATTTTACATATAAAACACAGTCATTGCCTAATTGATCAGGCAACATGGAGTTTCTTATACCTCAAATTTTAGTGTTTTTTCTCACAATTTTATTCAATAATTGTATAATGTTATGGTTTTTCTAGAGCTGCAATGAAGATGGCCAACATTGATGCTGTTTTCGACTATATGTTTACGAATCCAAAGGATGAACATGGGGTATTCGTATACTTTGGGCTATGTCAGTGTAAATATGGGTTAATTTAGCATACATGTTTTAATTGAGTGTGTATAAGCTGTTATTAATGCGGTGATGCCAATATGCTAAGACAATAACTAGTAACATGTTAATTTTACAATGTTAATTTTAATTTCTGTTTTAACCAAAATTTATCGATTTACTAACTGAATAATGAGTTTTTTTTGTCTATTATTTAACTTAGTTACAGTGTGTTAGTTTAGAGTATATAATTTCCTCCCTAGAGATCTTAGATATTGTATGCTGTGATTCTTGCAAATATATTTTGCTGATTACAGTTGCTAGTAGTTACACTTTGTCTGTTTGTTGCAGATGTCTTTGGTCAAACCAAGCGAGCTGGTTTACTTTGCAGACATTTGTGCTGGTCCAGGAGGCTTCTCTGAGTACATACTTTGGAGGCTCAAGTCGAATGCCAAAGGTTTTGGGTTCACACTCAGAGGAAACAATGACTTCAAGCTAGACGAGTTCTATGCGGCACCATGTGAATTTTTCGAGCCACACTATGGTATGGAACCCTAAATCTGTCTGCCACAGTTTACAGGTGGCTCTTCCCACTCATTTTTGTGACAGAATGTTCTAGAAGCATTGTTTATCAGTAAACTGCAGGAAGGTGTGTATGAGTGAAAAACATGTAAAAACTGGTCTAGGTTTGACAGACTTATTAGCAACAGTATCTAATGAGGTGCAGTTATTTGCCACAGGCAAACAAACATCTAACAATTATGTAAGCTACATTCGGTTAGCACATTTTTTTTAGCTTTTGGGTGATTGTGTTGCTGATGGCCAATGAAGCCTCTGGCAAAATGGCAGTCACCGTGCAACTTCACATTATATCTAGGGTGACCAGAAGTCGGGTTTAGACAATTAACCCAAATAAAATCCCAGCGCTGAGGCCTAGTGCAAGGTTTGAAGTGCTGATGAAGTATCAGATTTTATCAAGGACCACTAGCGTGGCTCTGTAATCTTTCAGTATGGCGGAAAGAAAAGTGCAAAATCAATGCTGCCTAGCATAGCATAATTATATCTTTTATCTAAAATTATATACCATGGTACTATACTACAGTAAAATGGCGAGATCACGAAACTGCGAGTTGGAAAAGTTTGTAGCCTCCATAATTTCCATCATTTTTTTAAGTTCGAACGAAAAACTTTGATTTGACTTTAATTCTGCGTGTCAGAGACTGATCTTGGATGCATGCGATGAGGATTGAGTGCATTGTTTTTCTCTAATAACGTAACAGAACTTCAAAAATAGCTTAGTATAGTAACAATAATACGGCATTGATTGGTCCATGCAATCTTATCTAGGTGCTCTATTGCCGACACACTGTGTGTTACATGTATGTGAAAGTTTATTCTATTGTTTTCTACTATTCTAAATTGCATTCACAATTTTTTCACACAGCATGAAAATCAGAAGCAACTCAAGCTGGATCATGTTCAGCTGGATGCAGCAGTCCTTGCCTCAATTGACAGCATCTACAACTACAAGTGCATCGTGTCTGGTGCGGAATGCACATTTCTTATGGAATTTGGTGTAAGTTCGTTATAGCGTACATGAGTTTTAATTGAATTAATCTCGTGAATGTATGTGTCTCAATAGCTTAGTCTTAGATATAATTGAATATATAGCTCAAAAATCAGGGGACCATTGTCAGAACAAAGTTAGTCTTAACATTAGTCTTACCATTAACTTCCCTTTCATAAACCATGTAAACACGTAGACAGCAAACATCGGTAAACTTACAAGAACGAAAAGGCCTCGGAAACTTCCTCCTTAACTTTACGAGAGCCAAGACCTTCTCGTAACTTTAAGATTAAGATGAAAATATGGCTTTTTACACTAAGAATTGCGATTATAGTGATATTATGTTAAGTAATATATACCAGATACTAATTTATTTCAGCGATACACTGTGTACAGGAGGTTAGCCTAATTGGGAAATGGTGGATGAAGCTGGACATAACGTTGACTTCCAAGAAAAATACACTAGTGCCTTGCTGAAATAGTGACGAGCTCAGAGGCGAGGTATTTCTAAGACTATTATTAAAGCAGCATACTCAATTCGGGCAGGTACCTATCTGGGGGGGGGGCCACTCCCTACAGAATAGGGTAGGTATGTGCCACTTGAGAGATGGAATTGGCGGGGGGGGCTCCGGTGCTAACAGCACATCAAAATGGGGGTCTCTGCGGAAAAAGTTAGGATCTATGCTCCGGGACGGGAAATATGTGAAAAGGGGGTCTCCGGTGCGGAAAATGTAGGAACCGTTTGCTTCGTGACGGGAAATATGTGAAAAGCGGGTCTCGAATGGGAAATATGTGAAAAGGAGGGTCTCTGGTGCACGAAAAAGTAGGATCTATGCTCTGTGGACGGGAAATATGTGAAAAAGGGAGTCATAATTATGCCGCATACTTACCATGCAATATATAGCGGTGTCCCCCCCCCCCACCAGGGTACCATATATATTTCGTATACCAACTGTGTTTGGTGTTATATATGGTCTATATGTTGGTATTTGTGTGTTTTGTGTGTTGGAAGCAAAATAATGGATAACCACATGGACCAACAGTAATGTTAACAATGTC
>NW_014577277.1:377726-384563 GCF_000485595.1 Priapulus caudatus | reverse complement strand
GACCAGAAGTCGGGTTTAGACAATTAACCCAAATAAAGATAGAGACAGATAGATATAATAATAGAGCTTATATATATATAGTAGCTAGGGTAATAATAAAATATAGAGTAAGTACATTTATACTAAGCTTTTAAATAGTTGTGATTAGATTTGTGTTGGTAAAATTACCTAAAATTTTCAAAATCAATTGTTAAGTAATTACATATTATGTCCAGCATTTTTGTTCATGGTTGATTGATTGATACTAAACGTGGTATATTTTTCCCAAAAACATCCTACTGTCAATTTAATATTGGTAAACAAAGTATTCACGGATAGAGCCTGCACAGGTCCCATTTGTCATGTTGATGCTTTCGTTATTTTGCCTGAAGTATCTCTACCCTTATTCAGTGATTATAATTTAGAAAGTAACATGCCATTGTTGAAGGTGTTGTGGACTGGAGGGCGACGGTGACGCACAAAACTCGAAACCTGGAAGCCTTCCGAGACTTTGTGATGCAGTCTACGCAGGGGCAGGATTACATTTTGTAATGGCAGACGGGTGAGTACTCTATTTAAGAAACTATGCACCTCATTTGTTAAGTTAGCCAGCTTTAATATATCTGAGGTATAGCACCCATTTTGCAAGGAATGTTTTATGACAATATGATAGGGTTCACTCACACACAGGTTTTGCACTTTGATTTTTCAGGGTTTTTCAAGTGGAAGGTCAAGAAAACCTACAAGAGGTTTGTCGAAGCAACTCTATCTCTGCCAGTTCTGCTGTGCATTATCTGTTTTAAGAATAGGTATGGTTGGCATAGGAAGGGCAATAAGTATTAGTAGTAATGATTTGAAAATGCATTGTGTATACAAGGAGACATCAGTAATAATTTTTCGGCATTATCTAGTATGCATAAACAATACAAACGTAAGCTTCAAGAAACATACTATTTAAGTATTGAAACTTTATTTATGATTAGGTAACATTGACTCGGCTGAACAGAGCAGCTGAGCATGTAGAATGAGACAAATGACTGTCCATGTGTCTATGTGTCCATGTGCTGCATAAGTTAGTGCATATCTCAGAAATGGTGGCACAACTCTAGATGGCATCACTCACTACATACACCATACACATTTGATGCAGAGGATAGCAGCCACAAATAAATATTTCGAAACTTAGTTGTTTTATGACAAATGTGAATACATGATTACAGAAATTTTGTAGGTATATATTATTATTTATGCACTTATCATAATATACCCTAAATTGCTAAAGTGTAGTATCTCTAACCAACGAGATCCAAGATTTATTTATCATATTGTAATGGCGTGTTTTTTGCTTGAATTGATTGCTGCTTACACTACAAGCAACTAATTTTCAAGTGGCTGTTATTGGTTGTGCAGGATCACACCACTAAGTGGCGTGTATTCAACTTTACAGGCTAATGCATTTGATAACTGATATCGATAAACGTAATATATATATATGTTACCGACATGCCTTTATTTTGGTTTATGTGATGAAAATGGTATTCGATTTTAGGTTGGAAATTTGTGTGCAAGTTTATTTGACATATATCACTCCATTCAGCGTGGCGATGGTCTATCCTCTCTACAGGTCATTTCGCCGCGTGTGCATATACATAAGCCCATCACAAGTCGACCTGCTAACTCAGAACGGTGAGTCTCTGTAAAAATACAACAACCTGAGAGTAGTAGCTGTAGAAATTGCATCGTATTTGTTATGTTTAGAAAAATGTGTTTGCAGAAAAAACACGTCTCTCTCTGCTCTGTGTCTCCGTCCCTCCTCTCTCTCTCTCTCTCTCTCTCTCTTTACACTCTCTGCGTGTCTCCGTCTCTCTCTCTCTCTCTCTCTCTCTCTCTCTCTCTCCTTCTTCTCTCTTCTCTCTCTCTCTCTCTCTCTCTCTCTCTCTCTTCTCTTCGTCTTCTCTCTCTCTCTCTGTCTCTCTCTCTTCTCTCGCTCTGTTCTCTCTCTCTCATCTCTCGTCTCTCTCTCTCTCTCTCTCTCTTCTCTCTCTCTCCTCTCTCTCTCGCTCTCTCTCTCTCTCTCCTCTCTCTTCTCGTCTCCTCTCCTCTCTCTCTCTCTCTCTCGTCTCCCCACTCCTCTCTCTCTCTCTCATCTCTCTTCTCTCGCCCCTTCTGTCTCTCTCTCTCTCTCTGCCGCCCTTCTCTGTCTCTCTCTCTCTCGTCTCTCTCTCTCTCTCTCTCTGCCCACCTCTCTGTCTCTCTCTCTTCGCGTCTCTCCTATCACTCGGGTGCTCCTCGTTCCTGCTCCTCCTCTCCCAGTCTCTCGGTACTCTTGTGTTCTGTGCTGTGTCTCTCTTCTCTCTCGTTTTGCTCTCTTTTCTTTGCTCTATCTCTCTCTGAGTGTCTCTTCTTCGTCTCTCTCCCTCGCTCTCTCTCTCTACTTATCTTCTCCGCGGCTGTCTCTGCGTCTCTTTCTCTCTCGTGTGCTCCTCCCGTTTTCTTCTTCTTCCTCTTCTTCGTGTCTCGCCCCTTCTCGTGTCGTCGTCTCTTCCTACTCACTGGCTCTCTTCCTCGTCGTCTCATCGATCTCTATGTGACACTCCTACTCATTTCTCCGTCTCCGGCTCCTCTCGTCACTCCTGCCGCCTCTCGGTCGGTCTCGTCTCTCCCGTCCGGTCACCGTCGTTTTTTCTTCTCGTTGTCTGCTGTGTTTCTTCCCTTCCTCTCCATTCCGCTGTGTGTTCTCACTTGCAAATCGTTTATCTTCAATCTACGGCCTTGCACATGGTGGCTGGTGACGTCAGCATGTTTAGGGGTAGGATGATGTGGGAGCTCCGGCTATACAGTGATTATTTGTTCCAATTTTTTGACAGTTTTAAGAAGCAGGTTTAAATTCAGGACTAATTCTGTTATCCTGATAAGGATCATCAATGTTACCCAAAATTCTTGCAAATTTGTTTGTAATGAGGATTTTTCCAGATTGTGATTTTATAAGTCGTGAACTGTTGTATTTTTCCATGTTATACCAATTTTATTCAACGATGTGCTCGTGTTCGTAGGCTAAGCTAATGCGTAAAAGGAGTGAGCTATTTATATCAGCTGTTTTATCCCAGCCACATTTCCGCTATTGGCATGTTGCTATGGGGTTGTCGTAAGGGCTTGTATCCTAGAAAGGTAGAATAAAATAGCTTTCTTCTCATCTTCTTTACATTGTGACATTCTGCTGCAGCCTTACAGCGGCCCTGACATACCTAGTGACCGAACCCTTGAACTGGAGTTGCCAAAATCGAGCATCACGTTAATTTTAATGGTAGACCAGAATGTGGCAAAAACATTGGTACATGGTAAAATCTCAAAACAGATCAAAGCGGTGAAATAGAAGAACAAGTACGAACTTATATTAATTACCATAACCTCTTTTTCAAGAACACACCAGTTTAAAAAAAAATAAACGTTCAAAAACAACGGGTTTCTTTTCAAGAACGCTAGAGAAGAGAAGTGAAACATATCAGGTTGTCTGCCCAATTATAGAACACTATATGTGACCCGCTCCAGCAAAACCAGGATTAAGTAGGAAATTATACAAATTGAGTTATATGCATATCTGAATAGATCATTTCATTACCTTTAAAATGATATATAATATTTGGCTATATCTAAAGAATTGACCGATCTACGGCAATTTGAAGATCGGAAACCGACATTCCAGAATATGCAGCTTTTGAGATAAAGCGTTCCGAGTAAGGGGCCCAGTCGGGGGATAAGCGGTCAGGGGCCCTCATGCACTTTTTTTTTATTTTGTATTAAAAATGACCATAATAATATAGAGATATCTGAACCTATATATCTGGATTAAATATGCACTTAGGAACTTATTTTTGTAAAAATCTCATTTTTGTCCAGGTAGGGCATTTTCAGCATTGTCATGTGTTCGAGCTCATTACTCAAAACAATGACTTGCGACTTAGTCCGTATTATGCTGGAGCGGGTCACATATGTATATCATGATGGACTGTCCACGAGTCTAAAAAAAACAAGTGCCGCAGAGCGACAGTGCTCAACTGATGTGTACTGTAGCTGGGTATTCTTCTGATAAACTCATTGGCAACCGAATCAAGTGCGCCACTTTTTTTTCAATAAAGTGATAAAAATGGTAGGTCAGCGCTGAAACAAAAAAGTTTTGCACTCAGTTCGTTAGACCATGTCCTCAGAAAATGTCTGATATCTGACCTTCCCCCACTTCCCTTTGACCTGTGACCTCCAATTTTGCGCTGGTGATGGGTTTCCTCCCCATCACAATATACACCAAATATTAAGAGCGTAGGTCGAGTCGTTGAGATTTGTGCCGCAATTCCGTATTTCCTCCTATACCTTGAGGTTAAGGGGGAAATATTCCCCCTCCATTGACACCTATTGACCTTTGACCCTTGACCCCCAAATTTGTCATCCCGAGTCCTTTTCACGATCCTCCCGATGTCCCGAATATCGTGACCGTACGTCGAGCGGTTAAGATTTGTGCCATAACTGTTGACGGACGCACGGACGCACGGACGCACGGATAGACATTCATGCGATTCTACAAGCTGCATCTGACTTCGTCAGCTGAGCTAACAAGTAATAAACTTGTACTAAATTACAGGGTCGGGGACAAAGGCGAATCATGGCTGTTCATATAGTAGATGCCATCATGCTAGCAGGAGTCAGGATAAGTGGCCTGCCCTTCAGTGAAAGGTTGGTGTATTAATGAGTACATCTGTTTTTGTATTTGCCGCGTGTCCTACTGCTACTGCTGCTGGGATGCACTTGGTCGTGATTGGTCGAGACTGGTGCATGCGCCGTAACCCCGCAAGCCCGTATCACTTGGGGCGCGTTTGTTTGGTCGGATCCACGGATCTCGATCCAATGGATTTGTTGATCTGACTGTTTGTTTGGTCGGATCCACGGATGTCGGTCCACCGAACCCGACCCTGCTAGCGAGGTGGATTCGAACGGGATCCAATATGGCATCACCACGGGAGCCAATCACAGCTTGTTCTTTGTTATGAACCATCCCGTGATAGGTCACAGCGAAACTTGAACCGTTGAAAGTGAGTTTGCGTTTGTTTGATCAAGGGTTTGATCCAGTGGATCGAGATCCGTGGATCCGACCAAACAAACATGCCTTTAGTCGATATTACTGGTGCATGCGCCCGCATACACACCTACCGCGTGCGTACCAGTCCTACAGCATGTTTATCGATTGTACGGCATCGTGGCTCCATTAAAACATCCTACTGTCAATTTAATATTGGTAAACAAAGTATTCACGGATAGAGCCTGCACAGGTCCACATTCGCCAATGTTGATCTTCGTTATTTTGCCTGAAGTATCTCTACCCTTATTCAGTGATTATAATTTAGAAAGTAACATGCCATTGTTGAAGGTGTTGGTGGACTGGAGGGCGATGGTGACGTCACAAAACTCGAAAACCTGGAAGCCTTCCGAGACTTTGTGATGCAGTCTACGCAGGGGGCAGGATTACATTTTGTAATGGCAGACGGGGTGAGTACTCTATTTAAGAAACTAATGCACCTCACTTGGTTAAGTTAGCCAGCTTTAATATATCTGAGGTATAGCACCCCATTTTGCAAGGAATGTTTTATGACCAATATGAGTAGGGTTCACTCACACACAGGTTTTGCACTTTGATTTTTCAGGGTTTTTCAGTGGAAGGTCAAGAAAACCTACAAGAGGTTTTGTCGAAGCAACTCTATCTCTGCCAGTTCTGCTGTGCATTATCTGTTTTAAGAATAGGTATGGTTGGCATAGGGAAGGGCAATAAGTATTAGTAGTAATGATTTGAAAATGCATTGTGTATACAAGGAGACATCAGTAATAATTTTTTGGCATTTATCTAGTATGCATAAACACATACAAACGTAAGCTTCAAGAAACATACTATTTAAGTATTGAAACTTTATTTATGATGTGGTAACATTGACTCGGCTGAACAGAGCAGCTGAGCATGTAGAATGAGACAAATGACTGTCCATGTGTCTATGTGTCCATGTGTGCATAAGTTAGTGCATATCTCAGAAATGGTGGCACAACTCTAGATGGCATCACTCACTACATACACCATACACATTTGATGCAGAGGATAGCAGCCACAAATAAATATTTCGAAACTTAGTTGTTTTATGACAAATGTGAATACATGATTACAGAAATTTGTAGGTATATATTATTATTTATGCACTTATCATAATATACCCTAAAATTCTAAAGTGTAGTATCTCTAACCAACGAGATCCAAGATTTATTTATCATATTGTAATGGCGTGTTTTTTGCTTGAATTGATTGCTGCTTACACTACAAGCAACTAATTTTCAAGACGCTGTTATTGGTTGCTGCAGGATCACACCACTAAGTGCGTGTATTCAACTTTACCAGGCTAATGCATTTGATAACTGATATCGATAAACGTATATATATATATGTTACCGACATGCCTTTATCTTTCGTTTATGTGATGAAAATGGTATTCGATTTTAGGTGGAAACTTTGTGTGCAAGTTATTTGACATATTCACTCCATTCAGCGTGGGATTGGTCTACCTCCTCTACAGGTCATTTCGCCGCGTGTGCATACATAAGCCCATCACAAGTCGACCTGCTAACTCAGAACGGTGAGTCTCTGTACAAAATACAACAACCTGAGGAGTAGTAGCTGTAGAAATTGCATGTATTTGTATATGTTTAGAAAAATGTGTTTGCAGAAAAAACACGTCTCTCTCTCTCTGTGTCTCTCCCTCCTCTCTCTCTCTCTCTCTCTCTCTCTTTCACTCTCTGCGTGTCTCCGTCTCTCTCTCTCTCTCTCTCTCT
>NW_014577277.1:375312-377673 GCF_000485595.1 Priapulus caudatus | reverse complement strand
TCCTCTCTCTCTCTCTCTCTCTTCCTCTCTCTTGTCTCTCGTCTCTCTCTCTCTCTCTCTCTCTCTCTCTCTCTCTCTCTCTGCGTGTCTCTGTCTCTCTCTCTCTCTCCCTCTCTTTCTCTCTCTTTCTGTCTGTGTGTCTCTCTCTTTATCGCTCGCTCCTATTCACTCACATGTTTAGGGGTAAGATGATGTGGGCAGCTCGATCATGGCTAACAGTGATTATTGTTCACATTTGTTGGACAGTTTATAGAACCAGGTTTAAATCTGGACATAATTATGTTATCCTGATAAGGAATCATCAATGTTCACCCCAAAATTCTTGCAAATTAGTTTGTATGAGGATTTTCCAGATTGTGATTTTATAACTTTGCCGAAACAGTCACATTGTGCGAATCTCTACGCTGAACCTAAACCAATCATAGAGTTTCATTCCACCAAAATAGCAGCCACACAGAATGCTTATCAGACGAGTAAAAATGTTAACATAAGTATGATTTCTGCTGTATTTTGCAAGCTGTCTAGGTCGTGAACTGTTGTATTTCATGTTATACCAATTTTATGTCACGATGTTGTGTTCGTAGCTAAGCTAATGCAGTAGGAGTGATAGGTATTTATATTCAGTGTTATCCACATTTCCGCTATCTGGCATGTTCCCTATGGGTTGTCGTAAGGCTGCTATCCTAAACGGTAGAATAAAGCTTTCTTCTCATCTTCTTTAAATTGCGACATTTGCTGCAGCCTTACAGGGGCCTACATACCTAGTGCACCACTCACTTGTAACACCAGTGATAACCACTGTAACAATAGGAATACCAGTAGCAGCATCGGTCGACCCTCTATGATCACTGGCTGTAGCAGTTGTAAGACCAGCATTGGCAATGTCATCAGCAGAAGTAGCCAGAGCAGTTCAATCCGTCACCACCAAAGATCGTAGAGTGAACGGCACGGCCTACGGCCTACGGCACTCTAGAATCTTTGGTCACCACCAAGAGAAGCGGTTGGGTGCCACCCGTCATGAGTAGATGCTCTCTTGTATTGTAGATTCCGGAAATGATAATTTGGGGTATGAACATTTATTCATTGGTATTAGAAAAGTTGTAAAATTTCCGAAGAAATTGTTATCACTTCGACCTTAATCTAGCCAAAATAAACATAATGAGAGATTGACTATGCTTGTGTATGCTTTCAGGTACATCGTCTGTGAAGGCATGAGAGAGGGAGCTGAATTGATTCATGACTACTTGTATGAGGTTNCTTTGATTTTTCAGGGTTTTTCAGTGGAAGGTCAAGAAAACCTACAAGAGGTTTTGTCGAAGCAACTCTATCTCTGCCAGTTCTGCTGTGCATTATCTGTTTTAAGAATAGGTATGGTTGGCATAGGGAAGGGCAATAAGTATTAGTAGTAATGATTTGAAAATGCATTGTGTATACCAGGAGACATCAGTAATAATTTGTTGGCATTTCTCTAGTATGCATAAACACATACAAACGTAAGCTTCAAGAAACATACTATTTAAGTATTGAAACTTTATTTATGTGGTAAACATTATCACAAATTTTTGACTCGGCTGAACAGAGCAGCTGAGCATGTAGAATGAGACAAATGACTGTCCATGTGTCTATGTGTCCATGTGTGCATAAGTTAATGCATATCTCAGAAATGGTGGCACAACTCTAGATGGCATCACTCACTACATACTCCATACACATTTGATGCAGAGGATAGCAGCCAAAAATAAATATTTCGAAACTTACAGTTGTTTTATGCCAAATGTGAATACATGATTACAGAAATTTGTAGGTATATATTATGATTTATGCACTTACTATCATAATATACCCTAAAATTCTAAAGTGTAGTATCTCTAACCAACGAGATCCAAGATTTATTTATCATATTGTAATGGCGTGTTTTTTGCTTGAATTGATTGCTGCTTACACTACAAACAACTAATTTTCAAGATGCTCTTATTGGCTGCTGCAGGATCACACCACTAAGTGGGTGTATTCAACTTTACCAAGCTAATGCATTTGATAACGGATATCGATAAACGTATATATATGTTACCGACATGCCTTTATCTTTTGTTTATGTGATGAAAATGGTATTCGATTTTAGGTGGAAACTTTGTGTGCAATTTATTTGACATATTCACTCCATTCAGCGTGGGATTGGTCTACCTCCTCTACAGGTCATTTCGCCGCGTGTGCATACATAAGCCCATCACAAGCCGACCTGCTAACTCAGAACGGTGAGTCTCTGTACAAAATACAACAACCTGAGGAGTAGTAGCTGTAGAAATTGCATGTATTTGTATATGTTTGCAGAAAAAACACGTCTCTCTCTCTCTCTCTCTC
>NW_014577277.1:361423-373667 GCF_000485595.1 Priapulus caudatus | reverse complement strand
TAGGGGGATTTCGATTTTACTCAGAATACAGAATGCATTTTTTCTCGTTTGCAATAACTTTCCATTTCAGAAGTTGGTAGGTCCCAGTTTGCTGGACAGTGTCCTAATTGGTTCGGCCTGCAGTGTGAGAATTAACAGGAAAATACAACAGGATATTCCCTTGGACTTTGTATCTGCCCGTTAGCTTAGCTCTAATTTCAGTTTGCTATCTAAAACGTATGTAGATATGCAAGTGTTTATAATTTAATGGTGTCATACAATTCATGAACTTTCCTTCTTACAGGTTAGGTGAAAACCAGGCCCTACATCTTAACAAGATCAAAGCCTTTGCACAAAACGTGTAAGTCCACAGTTGAAAACATGGGTATATTCTGCTGTGTAAGTAATAACTACCTGCTCACTTGCCGAGGAATGAGGAATAAATAACGATAAGCTGTTTGCCATTATCGTACTATATGCTAGTACATGCATGCACGCACGCACACACGATACATGATATAGTCACATGCATATAACAATTAACTCTAGTGCAAGTAGAGATGGCAGATAGTGCCAGCGAAATCTCACATCATCTCAAAGAGTCGTATGCGCCATCCGGTAGGGAAGTTGTCATGGCCAATACCGTGCCATCATCATACTTCTATGAATAATTATCTGTAATGTCCCTTCTATCACCATAGTAGGCTAATATGTTAAGTTATTTTTGCTGATTAATTTTAATAAAGCTCCACATCTAGACTAATCTAGACATCTAACTTGCTTACAGCTCTCTACATGAAGTCAGACAAAGTGAGGTTAGGCGACAGTGTTTCGAAGCATGGGATGTAAGTACATAACCCGTGCAAACATTATAGTTATGCTGGTCAGGCAAGTATATATCATTATTACAAATGTATTACTCCTAAATCATGAAAATTTGATTGCTTCAAATTATCTAATAATACAGCCAATATCGAAATATGTGTATTTCAACCCTAATTATATTAATCTTACCATATAAATGTATATCTCTTGCATTATGTTTTTTTCACAGACAAAATTCATAACGTGTGTGTGTGAGTGCGTGTTTATGTATGTATGTGTGTGTGTGCGTGCGACGTGCGTGCGTGCGTTTGTATGTATCTTTGTATTACCAAATGATCTTCTTGAAAGTCGATAAGTAAAAGAGCTATCAAGAGGGTGGATTTTGCTAAAGTAATTCCTGCTATGTAATTCTCTAGCAAATGACTCATTTTAAAATGCTGCAGTTTTATGATTTTGGAGTTTATATTAATTTTCATGTTTTTATGTTTGCTAAAAAATTGTAAATTTTCAATTGTTTAATTAGAGCGAGAGAGATAGGGAAGCAGGGTAAAAAATACACAGGAGCGATGAGTGATTCGCTCTTCAAACCGCTGAAATCGCTCCCGTGAGGCTCAAAATATCTCCCGTAAATTTTTGACGAGAGCTATTTTTTCCCCAGACTTTTGAAAAAGGGCTCCCGTGGAAATAAAGTAATCTTTTCCCTGTAGGGAAGGTATGAATATAAGAAAGGGGAGAGGGAGATATTTAGCAATATGAATTTTGTTTTTCTTTCAAGATTCCCGACCAGGTGAGAGCAGCTCCATCCAAGCCTGAGCCTGGTGCAAAGTTTGAAGTGCTGATGAAGGTATCAGATTTTATCACGGACCACTAGCGTGGCTCTGTAATCTTTCAGTATGGCGGAAAGAAAATTGCAAAATCAATGCTGCCCTAGCATAGCATAATTATATCTTTTATCTAAAATTATATACCATGGTACTATACTACAGTAAAATGTGAGATCACGAAACTGCGAGTTGGAAGAGTTGTGTGGCCTCCATAATTTCCATCATTTTTTTAAGTTTGAACGAAAAACTTGATTTTTGACTCCCACTTCTATTCTGCTGTCAGAGACTGATCTTGGATTGCTGGCAGAGGAGTGCATTGTTTTTCCTCTAATAACGTAACAGAACTTCCAAAAAATAGCTAGTATAGTAACAATAATACGGCATTGATTGGTCCACGCAATCTTATCTAGGTGTTCCTATTGCCGACACACTGTTACATGTATGTGAAAGTTTTATTCTATTGTTTCTTTATTCTAAATTGCATTCACTATTATTTTCACACAGCATGAAAATCAGAAGCAACTCAAGCTGGATCGTGTTCAGCTGGATGCAGCAGTCCTTGCCTCAATTGACAGCATCTACAACTACAAGTGCATCGTGTCTGGTGGGGAATGCACATTTCTTATGGGATTTGGTGTAAGTTCGTTATACAGACATGAGTTTTAATTGAAATTAATCTCGTGAATGTATGTGTCTCAATAATTAGATAAAATTGAATATATATATATAGCTTAAAATTAGGGGACCATTGTCAGAAACAAAGTTAGTCTTAACATTAGTCTTAACCATTAACTTCCTCTCATAAACCATATAAACCGTAGACAGAAACATCGTAAAGTTACAAGAACGAAAAAACCTCGGAAACTTCATCTTAACTTTACGAGAGCTAAGACTCTCTCGTAACTTTAAAATTAAGATGAAAATAATGCATTTACACTAAGAATTGCGATTATAGTGATATTATGTTAAGTAATATATACCCAGATACTAATTTATTTCAGCGATCACATGTGTACAGGAGGTTACCTAATGGGAAATGGATGAAGCTGGACATAAACGTTGAACTTCCAAGAGAAACACTAGTGCTTGCTGAACTAGTGAACGAGCTCCGAGGCGAGGTATTTGTAAGACTATATTAAGCAGCATACTCAATTCGGGCAGGTACCTATCTGGGGGGGGGGCACTCCCTACAGAATAGGGTAGGTATGTGCCACTTGAGAGATGGAATTGGGGGGCTCCGGTACTAACAGCACATCCAAATTGGGGTCTCCGGATCTAGGGTTTGCTGGAAAGCATGATGCTCCGGAACTGGGCATGTTTGCGAGAGGGGGTCTCCGGAACATGCAGAAAAAAATAGGACATATGCGCAGAGATGGAAAATTTGTGAAAAGGGGGGTCTCCGGAATGGGAAATATGTGAAAAGGGGGGTCTCCGGTGCGGAAAAAGTAGGATCTATGCTCTGGGACGGGAAATATGTGAAAAAGGGGGGTCTCCGGTGCGGAAAATGTAGGACCTATCCTCCGGGACGGGAAATATGTGAAAAAAGGGGGTTTCTAGTGCAGAAATTTTAAGGTAAAAAAGGGGGTCATAATCATGGCGCATACCTACCATGCAATATATAGGGTGTCGCTCCCCCACCAGGGTACCATATATATTTCGTATACCAACTGTGTTGGTGTTATATATGTCTATATGTTGGTATTTGTGTGTTTTGTGTCTTGGAAGCAAAAATAATGGACTAACCACATGGACCAACAGTAATGTTAACAAATGTCCCCTTGAACTGGAGTTGCCAAAATCGAGCATCACGTTAATTTTAATGGTAGACCAGAATGTGGCAAAAACATTGGTACATGGTAAAATCTCAAAACAGTTCAAAGCAGTGAAATAGAAGAACAAGTACTAACTTATATTAATTACCATAACCTCTTTTTCAAGAACACACCGCAGTTTTTTTTTAAATAAACGTGTTCAAAAACAACAGTTTTCTTTTCAAGAACGCTAGAGAAGGGAAGTGAAACACGAAAACAATAAGAAAGAAACACATATCAGGTTGTCTGTCCAATTATAGAACACTATATGTATATCATGATGGACTGTTCACAAGTCTAAAAAAAACAAGTGCCGCAGAGCGACAGTGCTCAACTGACGTGTACTGTAGCCGGGTATTCTTCTGATAAACTCACTGGCAACCGAATCAAGTGCGCCCTCCCGCCACCGCGTTCGCGCTCCAAGCACATCTAGGATACTACCAGGAGCGTATAATGGCAAAGGAGTAAGACAGCGATTTGGTACTGATTTCACTACATTTTTGTCGTACGAGTTCGATGTGAATAAAAATACAAATGTATACAAACATGAGCTACTTTTGTTCACTGGTCCTTATGTAACAACCACGTGTTACAGAGTGCTCCCCCTCCCCCTCACGCGCGACGCGGGCTGCCGCGCGCGGTCGACAGAGGCATGACAGAGGCATGACATTACGGCGCCGCCCCTAGCAACCACCTAGCAACCACCGCGATCAATACGGCTTCTGTGCCATTTGTTCTGCGGCGTTGCCCCTAGCAACCACGAGCGATCAATACGGCTGCTTGCCGAACGAGCGGGGCAATCCAAGATGGCGGCCCGCCCACGCCGTCACACGCTGCCGGGGCTGCTATGTCACGACCTACCACGCACCCACGCCAGCTGGTCAGGGGATTAGCACCACCTTCCCTAATTAGCGGCGTGTACGTGACGTGATTAGCGGTACCGGCCATAGCGTGGATGCGAAGCCCGGTGATGTCCTCGCGGCTACTGCAGAGCGACTTTAGAACCGCTCGACCGGGGGGTTTTCGCCGGGTGGCGGGCCGGCTGGATTACATGCGTTAAATGCACCGTGAAGGGCTGTTAGCGCCTGGGACGGCGGTCATGTTGACCGCTCGTGACGCGTTTGCGTGGATAGGCGGAGCCACCTCCTGGACGATGGCACGGCAGAATGGCGGGTCATTCCCGTTGGGGGCCGCCACCGTCCAGTGCGAGCAGGGTGAAGCCAAGCGAACGCGGATGCGCCGGACGCGGTGGTTGGTGAGACATGGCACGTGGTTGACCATGTGCCACGTGCGTGGGGGGGGGGCGCCTATAAAAACAGATGCGCGAGCTGTCTCGAGGAATTCGCTCCCGACTCCAGACGCGACCGCCTGTGTATTTGTAACTGTCAGGAACCAAATTAAACATCAGTCATGGTATATATTCTCTGACTTGTCTTTGTCTATGTCTTTTGGTTACGCATACGACATCATAATCTACAACTGTATAGTAGTGCTAAAAGCGTCGCTACATATTTTGATTCCGTGGAGCGGTCGTTTCTGAGTTACTGTGGGCACTTCCCGCGATGCTAGCCACTATTACGATCACGTGCCGTCATCACAAATAGCATCGCGTTACCATTACTCTACTTTCATCAACCGCCGTAGCCGACGACTTCATAGCCACGCCGTACCGTGGCCGGGTATGTAATGACTAGCCTAGCCGGATAGTTAAGTTATATTCTAATTCAGTTAGTCACTACCGTATTCTCTAGCTACATAGCTTTTCAGTAACCGCTTCTATATTACTGATTCTCATTCATTGCTTCTATATCAAGTACTTCTCCACAGTCGCCCTTGCCGAATTGTGTGCGTCGTGTATGCATGTAGTGCGCGCTCAGGCAGCTGGCATTGCTAATTGCTAGTTGCTGTTACTCCGTTCTACTATTCAGTGACCTCTAGTGTGTGTGCGCCTAGGCGTGTGTGTGAGTGTATACACCAGCGACGCGTGACTGCGCGCGTGCGTCAGCGCGTGTGTTTGTATACACCTGCGACGCGTGACTGTGCGCGTGTGTGTATACACCTGCAACGCGTGTGTGCGAGCCCGTGTGCGTGCGCGTGTGAACGCCGGCGTGTATGAACGTGTGTAACGCCTGTATGCGCACGTGTGTGTGCGTGTGTAGCGCCTGTGTGTGCGTGTGTAACGCCTGTGTGAGCGTGCGTTTATACGCCTGTGTGCGCCCGTGTGTGAGCGTGCGTTTATATGCCTGTGTGTGCGTGCGTGTGGAGCGCCTGTGTGCGCCCGTGTGTGCGCGTGTATACGCCCGTGTGTGCGCGTGTGAAGCGCCTGTGTGTGCGCGTGTGGAGCGCCTGTATACGCCCGTGTGTGTGCGTGTGAAGCGCCTGTGTGTGCGCGTGTGGAGCGCTTGTATACGCCCGCGTGTGTGCGTATGAGCGCCTGTGTGTGCGTGTATCAGCGCGTGAATAATACGCCTGCAACGCGTGTGCGTGACGCGTGTGCGTAACGCGTGTGCGTAACGCGTGTGCGTAACGCGTGTGCGTGTTCGTAATGCGTGTGCGTGTGCGCAACGCGTGTGCGTGTGCGCAACGCGTGTGCGTGTGCGTAACGCGTGCGCGTCAGCGCGACGCGTGCGTGCGAGCGTGCGTGTGTGCGCATACGCCTGCGACGCGTACGTGCGAGCGAGCGTGCGTGTGTGTGCATACGCCTGCGACGCGTGCGTGCGTGCAAGCGTGCTTGTGTGCGCATACGCCTGCGACGCGTACGTGCGAGCGAGCGTGCGTGGGTGTGCAAACGGCTACGACGAGTGCGTGCGTGCGTGCATGTGCGTCGGCGTGTGTGAGTACACGCCTGCGACGCGTGTCTATGCGTGTGGGCGTGTGCGTGCGTGTGTGTGTGTGTGTGAGTACCTGCTTTCGTAACGCGTGTGCGCGTGCATGTGTGTGCCTGACGGGGACAGCCTTAACCCCGCTTGTGTCTGACGGGGACAGCCTTAACCCCGCTTGTGACTGTCGGGGACAGCTTAACCCCGCTTTTTCCAATGGCGACCCCGCCACAGTACGATATCGCCGACCTCGCACACGTATTCAGCGAGTCGTTACGCCCAACCGTCGAATCAGCAGCTGCTACATTCCAGCATGGACTACGTGTCGCCGAAGCTCGGACTTCGGTTCCGCGATTCACTGGCGATAACGCGCCACTTTCGATTACGTTCGACGACTGGCTCAGTACTCTGAATTGGAGACAGTTAGAATTGGGTCTTGACGCTACGTCGTTGCGCGTGTTTGGTTTATCGAAGCTCGGAGGACACGCTGCTGAGTTTTCTCGCCGCCTCCTTCTTGAGAGGCCGCAATGACTTGGGAACAAATCACAGAACAGCTGACTAAGCGCTTTCGTGATCCGCTGCGTGAAGTAGACGCGCAGAACGCGCTTAAGAATTTCCAGCAGAATAGTGGCGAAAATATCCGCCCGTATGGCGATAGGTTATTGACTCTCGCAATGCGAGCGATTCCGGGCGAGCAACTTTCAACGGCTGACACGCAGGGCCGTCTCATCGACATTTTTTTGGATGGACTAAGATCGGTCCATACACAGCGACTGTTGCTTCATTGGGCCCCTGCGACGCTCACAGACGCCATCGACTTGGCAGCAGACAGAGTCATCTCTAGTCGCAAGACGACAAAACCGGAGCGACGCGTTCGCTGATCCCTATGACACGTCGGAGCCCATGGATATCAATACCATACAACACCCTACGCCATCGGAGCTTTTGTTCAGAGAGGTACGCGGCTTACGTACGCTCATCACCCAAGCAGTGCCACAGCCACAGCCCATGAATGAATCATCACGGGACATCACACGACAACCCCCGCGTCAACAACGTTCTCAGGCACCACCACCGCGTGACGATCAGCTCAGATCTCGCCAGTGGCGACCCCCCCCCACACGACGCGATCAGCGCCCACCTGTTCGTAATCAGGCTTATCTGCCACCAGCTTCGCGACAACGGGCACCATCTCAACCATCAGCACCGCCGCCTACCCAAGACCGACGCAACGCTCGTTGCTATGCGTGCAACCAACTAGGCCACTACTCGCGCGACTGCCCTCTTCGCCGCCGCTTAGAGGATTTTCACCTACGCCCACGCGAAGCAATCGCACCGCCATACCCTCACAACTTTTAGGCACGCATGAATCTGCTGCGTGCGCATCACCGACTACCGCTACATCTTTAGCGCCAACGTGCCATGTCAAAGTCGGCCCACTCTCACTCACAGCCCTCTCGACACTGGCAGCGATTGTACGCTTATCGATTTTACTGCATGGCTCCATTTACCCCAGCACATACGGACGGCTGCTAGTTTCAACGCCGTCTGCGCATCAGACGCCATGCTTCTTTCTGTCACAGGCGATAAACTACACCTTGTAGGCACCGCCACCTTACGCATTCTACTGGGACGGGTAACCGCCCTCCATAGGTGCTACATACTTCAGGATTTAAGGCAACAGTTCATCATCGGAGCTGACTTTCTATCGGCTCACCGAGTAAACATCGACTTCAATAGAGGAGTGCTCGCACTCGGTAATAGTGTAGTCACTTTTAAACTCCGTCGAGGCAGACGACTCCTCCCCATCCCTCAACTCGCTTTCATTCATCGTCCGACCGTGCTGCCCCCTCATTCGGGCTGACAGTGTTTCTGTCGCGTCCCCCGCCATTTCCGCCCGGGTACGCTGCTTTTTGTTCAAGGATCTCCAGCCTTTAAATTGTTTCGTAGTGATCCCCATCTCATCTTACTGCCGTCTTTAGTCGAAGTCACAGAGCAGCACACAATTCTCTGCCGGCTAGAAAATCGCTCAGATCAAGCAATCTCGCTACATCGTAATGCCGTTGTAGCAATAGTTGAAGCCACCACCCCTCCCCACATACAAGTCATCACGTCCACGCCTAACGAGGACAATGCATCCGCACATGATGGTGCAACCCCGCCCTTCGATTATAATTCACTCGTCGATCACGTCCAGGATTCTCGCCATCGGTCAACGCTTCTGAAATTTTTACGCCAGCATGAAAGCTCGTTTGCACATACAGATTCTCAACTAGGGTGTACGCACCTTTGCGAATTCCAGATTCACACTGGAGAGGCTCGGCCGTTCAAAACAAGGCCTTACCGCATGGCTCCAGAGCAACAAATCATCGTTCAGCAACAGGTTGACAAACTCATGCAGAATGGGATAATTCGCCCCTCCATGTCACCTTGGTCATCCGGCGTACTTTTGGTTAAGAAAAAAACTGGCGAGTATCGAATGTGTGTTGACTATCGACGATTAAACTCAGTCACCGAAGGGGACGCCTACCCTCTGCCTCTCATCGAAGACGTACTACAAAGAATAGGAAAAGCTACAATATTCACGACCCTTGACCTTAAGAGTGGTTACCATCAGATTGCCTTAGCGGAGAAGGACGTTCCAAAGACATGTTTTGTAACGCCCTCCGGAAGCTACGAATATTTAAGAACTCCATATGGACCAAAGAACGCACCCGCCCACTTTCAACGTATCCTCGATTACGTCCTGCAAGGACTTCGTCACAAATGCGCACTCGCCTACATCGACGACATCTGCATTTATTCACCGGACTTTGAAACTCACATGTCCGACTTAGCCGAGGTTTTTGCCAGATTCGACGCGGCTAACCTCAAGATGCGCCCCAGTAAATGTGCGTTTCTACGCCAATCCATTAATTACCTGGGTCACGTCATAACCCCAGGTTGCGTCAAACCCGACCCAGAGAAGATCTCTGCGGTGGAAAATTGGGCCCCCCAAACACACCCACAGCAGTTCGGCAGTTTTTAGGATTCACCAATTACTATCGTAAGTTTATCAAGGGCTATGCCGATATTGCCCATCCATTGACTCTACTCACACACAAGAGCACACCCTTCGTGTGGTCAGACGAGGCACAGACTGCGTTTCAGTCTCTTCGTAAGTGTCTCACAGAAGCTCCCATTTTGGCATTGCCTGATGGAAGTCGACCGTTCCGCCTTTATTGCGACGCATCCGGCTACGCCTTCGGAGCAGTTCTCACGCAGATAGACGAGCGAGAACAGTAGCACCCAGTGTTTTATCTCAGCAGACAGCTGACTAAGACGGAACAACGCTGGCCTACAATAGAGCGCAAATGCTTTGCGCTGGTACACGCGCTACAGAAATTCCGGCACCTCCTCATCGGTGCCGATTTTGTAATACTTAGCAATCATAAACCGTTCAAGTATTTATGGGAAGCAAAGGCACTGCGTAATGCCAAACTCCAGGGGTGGGCTCTGTACGTCTCGGGCTTTCCTTCATGCCGGCTAGAGTACACCACGGGCAAGTCGAACGTCCAAGCGGATGCGCTTTCTCGTTTGCCTCCCGAGCCGTCTACACCGACGACACCTCATTACTCATCGATCATGCCCATCACCTCATCGTCGCACAGCGGTATGGCCTCACGACCCATTTACCAAGTGGTACCGCCTTCGCCTACCGGTGTGGCCTCACAACCCACACGACGGGTAAGCCCCATTACGCTCCATCACGACCCCCCTCACCCTGACGCGCTAACGGACCCTAGACCGACACCCCCTCCCACCATCCCCGCTACTGACACCGAGCTCGCTGCCTTGCAGCTGGCTGATCCGCTTCTCGGAAACATCATACGCACACTCTCCAACCCTGACGAAACTTCCGCACGTCAGGCTAAGCTCGTTGAAAGCTATCTCTTGGTTGACAACTTGCTTTTTCACGTGTCGTCACGTGCGCAGGATGCTGAAGCGGCACCACAATTGGTAATCCCCCGTATTCTCGTACCCACTGTGCTTCCCTTGTTCCACGATCATGCTTATGGTGGCCACTTGGGTTTCAAGAAAGTCTATAGCAAACTCTCACAGCGATACTTCTGGCCCCGTATGTTCGCCGATGCTTACCACTACATCAAATCATGCGTCGAGTGTAATTGTCGAAAACTACAACGAGTCCGTGCTCCTCTACATCATGCACCGACACCCAGACACTCAAGCGATGTGGTCGCCATCGATGTTACGGGTCCACACCCCTGCACAAATTCAGGTAACCGTTACATGCTCACATTTTTGGACCTCTACACCTCATGGCCTGAAGGATACTCGATGCCAGACAAGAGCGCTGCTACCGTAGCATGCATCATCATTGACGATTTTATTCCCGTCACTCATGCCCTCGATCAATTTTAACCGATAACGGAGGCGAATTCATTAACGAACTCATCACACGATTAACCACATTGCTTGGGATCACCCACATCAAAGTCTCTCCTTATCACCCTGAGTCCAACGGACAATGCGAACGCTTTCACCGCACGCTTGCCAACATGCTCGCGTGCTACATTAATCGGGATCATACCGACTAGGATACAAAAATCAACTCGGTCTTATTCGCATATCGAACAGCCATCAATGAATCATCACAATTCACCCCCTTCTTCCTGACGTATGGTAGAGACGCAGTGCTACTACTTGACACGCTACTGCGGCCCCGACGATTGTCATACGCTGACGACCCAGTAACACACGCCACTAAACGCTTGCACCGAGCATTTGTTGCGATGCAACGAAACACTAAAGTGGCACGAGCGCGCAATAAACGCCTCTATGACAGACGCGCAAAAGTCCAGTCTTTCGACACTGGTGACCCTGTCTACTTTTACAACCCCACATTGTCAGCTAATCAGACGCCGAAATTCGCGTCGAATTGGCGGCCTTATTATACCGTGGTCGAGAAACTCTCTCCACTGCGACTTCGCATTAAGGCGCAAGGCCAGACACGTACTCGCGATGTACACGTGAGTAACCTTCGACCCGCATACCCATTCACGGCTTGGGACGAACCCAGAACCGTGCTTACGGGTCGGAATGGCCCACCACAACGACCAATGCGTCATGCGACGCTGGTTGACAAGGGGCCCCCTTCGCCGCCCACCCACGACGACACGCATGCACCTATCAGTGAGGCTAGCACGCCAAGCACTGATAGCTGGGATGCAGAAGATTTATTGCCACTCGCACAAATTAGCCGACCGAGCTAAAGTGCGTGATACACAACCTTTATTTTATGGGCCACTCCTTTCTTTCAGGACGATGGTCCTCGCCCTGCTCGTAGTTGCCTCGGCGATCCTATCAGCCTCGCAAGCTACTGAGGTCCGAAGACCCACGATGGGAGTGGTTTTTATCCCGAGAGGACACATCTCAGTCACACAAAGCACCTGGGGCATAGGATTCACTCTCAACTTCACCTCGATCAACACTTATCTACGTTCCTTGCACAAGGATGTGCGTAAGATGTACAGACAACAGCCAGCAGCAGCACCACACTCCCCATCCCCATCCCCCGACGATGAATACTTCGCAGCTCTCAACCGCGACATCAGATCCCTCGAACAAGCCCATATGGCGTGGTTCCGCCAGCGTCTAAAATCACTTAACCTCCGCCGACTTGCAACTCAAGAGGGAAACGCGCCATAGTCAGTGGTATTGGTAAAATCGCCAAATTTTTATTCGGAACAGCCACTGACGACGACATTGCGCAACTGCAACGCCAGTTGTCCACATTAGGCACGACACAAGAACGAATTTTGACAGTAATCGACGACTCACTAACCGTTATAAATTACACTCGCATTCAGACAGAGATGAATACGGAGGTGCTGTCGCATGTGATTTCCCATGCCCGTGACCTAACCTCAAGTGTGCGCACACTAATGTTTAAAGTAACGGCCTTCCAGGCATCGGTCGCACGGGA
>NW_014577277.1:358501-359683 GCF_000485595.1 Priapulus caudatus | reverse complement strand
CAATGGACAGCGACCATCAGCGCCGCTGCCTCCGTCGCAGACGGGCGCCAACACCGCCTGCGCCTACGCCGACTGCGCCTGTGCCATCTGCGCCCTCGGCACCTCCGCCTGCGCCTGCCCCGCCTGCGCCACGGCCACCGCGGTCTACGCAGCAGGCGCCAGCGCCGCCTGTGGATGCGCCGTCTGCGCCGTAGGCGCCAGCACCATAGCCGCCGGCGCCGCCTGCGAATGCGAAGTCTGCGCCGTGGGGCCGGGAGAAAGCGCGCTCTCTGCCCCGCCGCAGGCACGCAGGAATGGCATGACGCAGACGTACAACCCCTACGCCTACCCGGAGCCGGACACCACCGGATACCCCACCGACGACGACACCTCCCCGGAGGACTCCGACGACGATCCGTGGAGCCCCGCACCACCACCCCCCGACCGCTATTACGCCGGCCGCTTCATCGGGACGGGCACGAACTCAGACCCAACACTGTATGAGTTCATCGTCGGCGAGGAGGACGACCCTGCGCGGACGACATTTAACCCACAACACGTCCGCCAGATGGCCGCAGCGGCCATCTTGGACGCCATGTCGCGAGCGGCCGCCACCCCCAACGGGGCCGACCATCAAGACGACGACGAGCACCAGCTAACCAATGCAACCATGACGCATAAGCATCAGGATAAGTCCCTTCAGGACACAAACACCAACTAGGTAGATCGTGGCGTATAAGTCGTTCTTGCATTATTCTGTACCATTATATTACTATATTATGTTATGTTACTACATTATGCTACCATATTACCATATTACCATGATTACCATATTATACTACTAGGTGTTAAATGTATTACGCGTAAAATGTGAAATGTAAAATGAAAATGCAGTATTACGGGATTACCTTTAGTCAGATGTTAATAGCGCGCGGTTACTGCATCGACAGCCACCTTCCCCCCTCCCTGTGGACGGCCAGCCCGGAGGCTGGCATTCGATGTCCACAGGGTGGTCATCGGTTTAGTGGGGGGAGAAGTGTAACGACCACGTGTTACAGGGTGCTCCCCCCTCACGCGCGACGCAGGCTGCCGCGCGCGGTCGACAGAGGCATGACAGAGGCATGACATTACGGCGCCGCCCCTAGCAACCACCTAGCAACCACTGCGATCAATACGGCTTCTGTGCCATTTGTTCTGCGGCGT
>NW_014577277.1:342820-358491 GCF_000485595.1 Priapulus caudatus | reverse complement strand
GTCATTGACACTTTCATTGTATTTGCTGTGTTTCCTACTGCTAATGCTGCTGGGATGCACTTGGTCGTGATTGGTCGAGACTGGTGCATGCGCCGTAACCCCGCAAGCCCGTATCACTTGGGGCGCGTTTGTTTGGTCGGATCCACGGATCTCGAACCAATGGATTCGTTGGTCTGACTGTTTGTTTGGTCGGATTCACGGATCTCGATCCACCAAATCCGACCCTGCTAGCGAGGTGGATTCGAGCAGGATCCAATATGGCGGCCCACACCTCAGCCAATCACAGCTTGTTCTTTGTTATGAACCATCCCGTGATAGGTCACAGCGAAACGTGAACCGTTGAAAGTGAGTTTGCGTTTGTTTGATCAAGGGGGGTTCGATCCAGTGGATCGAGATCCGTGGATCCGACCAAACAAACATGCCTTTAGTCGATATTACTGGTGCATGCACCCGCGTACACACCTACCGCGTGCGTACCAGTCCTACAGCATGTTTATCGATTGTACGGCATCGTGGCTCCATCTTCTGGGAATTTGTCTCGGCTCTCACGCTGGGTATTATTCTGACCTGTAGCCGAGGCGCGCAGCGCCAGGACAATGCTGCTGAGGTGCAGAGCGTCGAGGCAGCTTGTTCATATAATATTTACCGATGGTTTTCGAAATTGACATTTGTGAAATCTTTTTGCCAGTTTTTCACTTCTCCAGTGAAACATGCTTAGAATTTTAAGCATTATATGGTGTTCTCCACATGCTTCTAATGTTTCTGGGTCAAACATGTCATCAAAGCTGAAGCTAATTGGCGACATCCCATAAATCTTTCGACACGTCTTCACTGCCTAATTAACATGCCTTAATTGTATCCCCCGCGACGAAGTCGGCGGGGATACTATGGTAGTATGGTTTCATGTCTGTCAAGCCGCCGCCGCCAACACTTTCCCTTCCGCTCTATAACTCTACCCTTAATTGACCTAGCGCGACCAAACTTGGTATACTTACACATCTTGGGGAGAAAGTGCGTGGCGTACCAAAACCAGGTCACTGCGACTTTTATTTGACCTTAACCTTGACCTTGAAATTGATCATATTTTCCTTCCGCTCTATAACTCGGGCCCCTAATTGACCTAGCGCAACCAGACTTGGTATACATACTGTTACACATCTGAGAGAGAAAGTGCGCATCGGCACCTGTCTTTGACCTTTACTCTGGACTTGAAGATAATCTCTCCGACTTTTAGTTTAACCCTAATCAACATAGCGGATTTGTGTAAAAAAATTCCTTACAGAGATATTTCATTTATACTAGATCGCGGGTGATACATGTAGTTGACAACAATTAACTGCCATTACTAGTTTTCAACTGTGTCTTGATAATCCCAGCACATTCATCCTGTGTTTTTACAGCTTCATGTATACTTCTACAAAGTGATCAACTTTACCTGCGTAACGCGTCTCTTACGTTACTATCAAGAGTAGATAATAACACATGTGTTATTATCTACTCTTGTTACTATGTATTGTATGCCTGTTGATGTGCCTTACCCATCTGTCCCTAAACAACATGCAGTTTCCTATGTTATCAGCCAACATTATATTGTATGATAGGGATTATTTCTATTGGCCAGGCTAGCCAAGTGTGATAAGTTTGCCAGAGCACTCTACAAGGAAACCCGAAAAGAACTTTACCCTCTGAGAACGAAAGAGGTTTTCCGGTTTCAGGACATCCAGCAAGTATTTGACAGGTAGGTGCTGTAAAATCTATACCAGTTTCTGTGTGGTGTTTAATAGAATATTAGTTTTTTTATTTCGTTGTCATCTGGCAATAACCTTGCGCAACTTCTTTCAGTTTGATAAAGGTAGCTATACTAGTTTTCAAAACGGCAGTTAGAATATACTATGATGCTATTAACCAGGTTGGTTATGTGGATGTATCATGAAACCTTCGCTATTGTTGGATGCTTGATAGTGGAATATATATGGAATGCCCATTCACGCATTCATAATGATCATCATGGCATTTGTATTTAAAAGAAAGGAAATGTTTGTTAAATAATTGGTGGTTAGCAGTTCTTGAATAAGGTTTGTTGTAGCATGACTGTTTAATCGTGCTTGTAATATTGTATGGAAATGGGATATAATTGTAGCTGAAGGGGTCTCGAATCCAACTCTAATCTGCTAATCTGTAGCCAGTTATTGCCTCTGCAAAGTACTGAAATACCTATAATGTGCTGGTCTGGCTTCATCAGTACATGCATGCTAGAGTTTAGTTAAATCACAAGATGAGTGATCTTAATCAGAAAGCAAGCAATACAAATGACACTTTCTTAATGAGTATCATAGTGAAATTTTTAATTTGCTTTTTTTGATAACGTAGATTTTTAGCTCATCTGACATAGTCAGATGCAGCTTGTAGAATCGCTTGATCGTCCGTCCGTCCATCCGTGCGTCCGTCAACAGTTGGGCACAAATCTTAACCGCTCGACGTACGGTCACGATATTCGGCACATTGGGGGGGATCATCAAAACGAGTTGGGATGTCAAAGCTGGGGGTCAAAGGGTAAAGGTCAAGAGGTGTAAAAGAAGGGGGAACATTCACTCCTTCACTTAAGGTATAGGGAGGAAATGCAGAATTGCGGCACAAATCTAAATGGCTCGACCTAGGCTCGTGTTAGTTGGTGTATAGCATCATGGTAGGAAAAGCCATCACTGTGCCGNTACATCCATGCATAGAGTTCTTACAGTTTCAAATCACAAGATATGATCCTTACATCAGCACAGCCCACATACCATACACTTTCTTAATGAGTATCATAGTGTAATTTTTAATTTGCTTTTTTTGATAACGTTGTCGATTTTTTGTTTGTTTTCATAATGATAGGTTTTAAACAGCCGAACTTTGTTCATCTGTGCAACTGTTTATGTAATGATATTATGTATTGTGGAACCCTGTGACTATTTTGTGCCTTAATTCACAAATTCACAAACCCATCAATTTCTTGTAGACTACACATGCGAATTCTGAAGGGCTCCGTAGAGTGCCACAGCTCTGCTACTGTATAAAGAACAACTGGTGGTTTCATCCCATTGGACTGTTATTCATAAAATCGACAGAGGGGTATGCGATATTATGTATACCATCACTCATCGTCATATATAATCTCTCTTTTCACCTTTCATCAACCACACTGAGCCACTTCTATACTGCGTCTTCTGCCGATCACATGTGACTTTGGGTGTTTTGCAGAGCCATGGTCAATAGAGTGGAGCAAGCGTAGCAAGAGGAAATATCTGTATAATAAGAAGACTAAAGTATCTGTATTTGAAGCACCGAAAGAATCCTTCAGCACTTTTTGGTTTGTACATTTCTTTACAAGGTACCTTTGCGTAATGATCATTATCTAAATATTTCAGTCACTGTAATCTCATTTATATCTTGTATCAGAATGACATTAGGTAAAGCCACAGACTAACGAATACATATTTGTATACCACATATTGATCCGTGTTATCGTTGTCCTGTACAGTTATAAGTCCATCACCGCCCGTACCAAACAAGTTGACATATGCCTACGCGGTGTCCACGATACGACTCTACATCTATTATAAACTGTCTGTAAAACTGGCCTGCGGCCTTAATACACGACAAATGTCGATAGCTTTTATTGCGGTATTTCGGAATTGTCCCCGACTCAGTAATTATTATCCATTCGCAGTAAAAAATCTCATTTTCACACCAGATGTTATTAGTGATGAATGATGAAAAGGAAACATGAACTCCTTTGCCTCTAAGTCTTGACGCTACACCACAAGCATATTTTGATTTGCATAGTCTTAACTTGTCTTACTTTCAGGTCGTGCTTGAAGGGACATGTGTTCTGGGCATGGGAGGAAGGCGTAAAGGTACACGAAATGCAGGTTTCGAATGATTCGAAGATTTCGAAGGACATGATGCAGAAGTTTGTCCATGAACGTATGCAGTAGTAATGCGAGGATGTGAAATGTGTGTGCTTTACAACACAATAGTGGTGTTGTCCAAATGTTTTATATTGATAATTGTGAATACTTGCTTGTGTAATTTGAAGGAATAGATGTGATTTTCAAAGCAGGAGATTGTCCCAAAGAATCCTTAAGCACTTTTTGATTTGTACATTTATTTACAAGGTAACTTTGCGTAATGATCACCAGAAAATAAATTAAAAGAGCAATATTCAAGATATCTAAGTAAAACTCTGGTGTTTTATGTCAGTTTATCTGTCTCTCTAGTGGTTTAACCTGTTATGAGGAAATGACTAACATTCAGAAACAAACAGCTGTGCTTCAGCTCAGTCTGATATGTTAATGTATGACTACACAATAAGCACGCTATGATAGACGGAAAGGCAGCAGCACCCACAGGTGTTATTTTCTCACAGTATTGTGTTTGTCTCAGACCATGAGAGGTAAAATCACAATATCGGTGAAACACCTTGCTCAAGTCATGCAGTTATATACCAAGTTATATATATCAAGTTATATACCTGTCCTTTTTTCCCAGAAATTAGAAGTAGATCAGATCACAGATACTTTGACTGCCATGCCAATTACGTCAATTGCATCCATGTTCTCTGCAGTTTCAAACAACATTGCTTACATAAGATTATTACTACAGAAACCATGTTTCCCCAATGTTTCTACAGACTGCTGTAATGAAATTTAAAATATTTATTAAATATCTTGTGAATATTTAACAGAAAACATGAATAACGTGTCTTTTTATTAGTGGCGTAGACAGGTCCTAAGTTGTGGGGGGGGATGATTGATTCATACGAAGATTGCGTGCGAGTAGCGCACACCGCGAGTGCCTTGGCGCGAATCCCTTAACGGGTTGACTAGACTAGTCGATCAATTGATAGACTCCTAATTATAGCAATTTAGAACCTTCAAGATGGCCGTTTTTGAGGGAATTGAAAAAAATTAGAAATTGCAAGTGTTCCCTTCTCACTGTGTGGAATTGTTAAAAAGTTGCAATCTAAAAGCAATCAATTTTTGACATCTTTATCATAAAATATTAGGAGATTTTTCCTCCTTCAGGAGGGTGTCCCCCTCCTGTTTAATGGGGGGGGGGTTCTAGGAAACCTTCGAAAATTTTGTTGAAAATAACACCTCTTCGATGCAATTTCCTGCACTCTGAGGCAGCATTATTAAACAATCTTCATCACAATAACATCACTGTTGAGTTGAGCATTTTTACCTTTGGGGACACCAAAGACTAAAATACTTACTACTAAATCTGTGCTATGTACATTTCCTCACTGGGGTTACCAGTGCAGATTTACCTAAGCTAAAATACCCTTGCCCTGAAAATTCTAGGTGGGGGCGCGACCGCCCTCTGTGCTACCGACCCCCCACTGACAACTACAGCACTGGAATCATCTCCCCCTGAAATTTTGATAAAGCGTATATTTTACTGAGAACGCTAAAACTGTACAAAAAAAGTATGAGAAAAACAACCAAATTTGAACCAAAAAGTGCATATTTTCACCCCTTATACAAAATCGGGAATATACTTCCAGTCGGGTCTCAGCAGCCCCCCCCCCCCAAAAAAAGTGATGAAATTGAATTTTCCCATTCAATCCCCGTGAAAATTCAATATTCCAACTCTCAACAGGTCTATTCTAATTTTAAATAAAGCAAGGATTTAACTTTCGTGAGCAATGATAAGACGTGATTTGGGGATTTTGAAAAAAATCGTAATGGGGAATGCGTCCAAAATTAACCGTCGGAGTTTCAGTAAAATAATGTCATTCTTGGAACGAGTTACAGACATTTTACTGTAGATGTATGTCACTTTCCATTTGTGTAATAATACATTAGGAGAGTATGAATAGCGATGACGGATTTGTAGATAAATGTTTAGTATTTATTGTCTGTAAAATATGAAATTTTTCGCCATTTTTCTTCTGAAAGTAGGGGGGATGATTGTACACGCTATCCCCCACCTCAATAAGTGGGGGGATGTATCCCCCCCCCCGCTATCTACGCCCGTGCTTTTTATGTTTTCCAACATTTGGAAGCCAATGGTGTCATTCGTCCATTAAAAATGCATATATATTAACATAGAGCACCAGTTTATTGCTTAAATATAAGGTGGCTGCCACATGATTCTAATTATCTATTAATTGTCAGATCTTTGTCTATATTTGAGAGAAAAACGAATGAAGTATCATTTTGTTTTTTGACATTCGGAAGCTAATGGCGCCATTGGTTTATTGAAAAATGCATATATTTTATGGTATATTTGAAGGTAGGGCACATGTTAATGCTAAAATTCCAGATGTCTGCAACCAGAATTCTAAATATTTACCAAATATCATATGTTCCCTACCATTAAAAACACATAAAAACACACAAATCTGCCATTGAAGATGAGAAGTGGCAGAACACTACACATTAGCTCCTGAGCAAAGCTGTCGATACTAATTACTCGTTAATGATGATCAACTTTGATGGGCTTTATTCCGCGCTGATGCATACGAGAGTGTGATGTAGTCGAGAGTGCCGAACAATCACGCGAGTTTGATGTCATCACTACGTCACTAATGTTATTGTTCGCAGATGACTCAAAGTTTGTGGCTTCGATTTTTCAGTCAATAGACGTCATGCAACCTGGACATCGTTTGCAACATGTGCGATCACGTGCAATTTATTCGTTCTTTTACTTAACCTAACTACCCCTCGTGCCATATAGTACCGTTGTAGAGAATCTATCTGCAGAGAAAGAAGTGTACATAGCATGTGGCCAGAGAAGCATGATCCTGAGTGGCATGTATGCATGCGGAGGCCGAACCCAATACTCCGGTGTGTGCACCGTGTGCGGGCTGGTTTGCGTGCGCAAGTGGCGCGCGCGTTTAGCTCAGCGCCGTTGGCGCGCGCCGAATTCCCACAGTGTGCGGGGGCCTTTATGCAGTTGATGCAGCTATAAACAAGGGGTATCGCGGAATCATTTTGTGAACGGACAAAAAATACATGTTTCGGCAGCGTCTACACTTCACAAAATTATTCCTCGACACTCCGCTCTCACCACCCACTCGTCCTTCATTCCTCCCCCTCCTCCCCTCTCAGTCACCTGACACGCTGACAGTAGACTGGTACTCGCTCCCACCTCGATTACTCGATGGACCTAAGTCTAAGCCGAGAGGTGGGACCGGGTACCAGTCTACGCTGACAGGTGGCAGTGTTTCCATGTCTCACTGTCTGAGATATTTTGATTTGAGAATCGGTGGAGGTTGCTATAGGACGAATAGTATCGTCACACAAAAAAGTTTGTTAAACGTTGCAAAAACATGTATCTATGCGTGTGTGTGTGTGTGTGCGTGCGTGCGTGTGTGTACATTGGACATCACACGCGGCAATTCGACAACGGACACAATGGCGTAGCCAGGAATTTGGATTGGGGAGGTCCTCGAGCGAGTAACAAGGGGGTCGGTGGACTGAATTTTTTTTTTTAGTTAAATGTAAAAATAGTGCTTTAAAATCAATTTAGACGCTGTTTTGTTGACAATACTATTTCTTCTGCAGCTCTACAACGACACGCTTTTAAGAAAAACGAAAATAGAGAATTTTTTGGGGTGATTTTGATTTTGATTTGGGGGTCGTAGGGCCCCCAGGAACCCCCCCCCCCACTTCTGGCTACGCGCTTGAACGGACAACAGACAAGGAACATCGTTTCACAACGACCGAGTGGCGGGCAAGCGGCGAGGGATGCAAGGCAACTGTATTGTTTTGTGCTTTTGTTTCTCTTGTCGGGGTTTCTATTTTTAGGATTTATTTTTCATCTGAGTTTAATAGATTTTATGATTGATTAACACTTGAGGTGAAGATTTTATTGCATCACGGTGGTCAGTGAGGGTGAATTTGTTGGCTGTGTATATGCCGCGTAGGTTTTGTATCATGGTGGTCAAAGAGAATGATTTATACATTTTTTTTCATGGCTATGTGTATTGTTGCATATTGTGTTCATCGAAGGTGATATTGCATAGTGTGGTAAATGTAGTCGGAAACTCGAGTTCTTTTATATTGTATTGGGAGCCTTTTTGCTTCAAATGTTGTTGCTGTCGTTGATATTGTTCCTTGGTGTTGTGTATTGTTTACAAGTTCTCTGCTCAGATATCAATACGTTGTGCTCGCTAGGGATAGAAATCTAGTAACTAACTATAGTTTGCATACAACAGTAGCTTTCCGCTAACTGTTCACCAATGTTCCCTCAATGTTGCACTATTTCGTCTTTTGAAAAGGCCTTTTGAATTATTTTGCGGTAGAATTTGACACTAGAGTGCACTAATTTGCATTATCCACGCAAGGCAGATGCCTCGTAGACGTCTAGAACGCATCAGAAGTGAGATTGGTGTTTTCGTGTAATTCTGCCATCCCGTCAAGTGACGTAGCCATGGTGACCGATCCGCCGTTTTCGTGTTTGAAGCGGCATTCGACTTCTTTCTAGAAATGCGCATCATTTATACCCAGTTCAGACCACAGGCACTTGGAGCGTTTCAATAAAATATAATGCTAAATAAATACGAAATCTATTTACTACCAAAGTCTTAATGTTTCTCTACTCTCTAGCTTTCACCTATTATTGCCGACAATTTCCTGTAAATGTCGTCCAAATGCTCGTGACCCATCTGCAACACACGCTGGCTGCCGCACGCTAGCTGCTGCACACTGACACATAAATATATATTGATTTTTATATAATAAATTTTTATTAAATAAATAAAAGAAAAACAACAACTAATAGAACAATTACAACTTTCGTAGTAAATAGATTTCGTATTTATTTAGCATTAAATTAATTATTTCGTAATTCCGAGAAACTATTGCGTAATTACCTATTTCGTACCCTATTCGTTACCCATTCGTTCCCATTCGTTTACCTATTTCGTTACCTATTTCGTAATTACGAGAAACTATTTCGTAATTACGAGAAACTATTTCGTAATTACGAGATACTATTTCGTAATTTCGAGATAAAAAAATTTTTTTGTGGCACTAAAATGCTGCCGTAAGTGCGGGCCAGGCGCGCATCAAGTTTTTGCAGTGTGATATTTTTTCTTTTCATATAAAGTTATTATAATATAGGTGCGGGCGGACAGCCGGGAACTTTGCCAATCCGGGACTTCTCTTAATCTTAGCAACCAGCTGTGCCGGTGAAAACAACAGTTGTCTCAGTGAGCCTTCACACGCAATACACATTTCCAAACCAAAAGACTATTTATAACTTTCCTTGCATAATATGCCGAAAAATGTTGTGTAGTAGGTTGTCCAATACATATTATATTGCACAGATAAGAAAATATATTTTTGAGCTGCAAAATGACATAAGAGCTCCAGAGAGGCGTAGGATAAGTCATAAGTGGACTGATGCATTAAAATGTAACATGAGTAAAATGAAGTAAATGTAAATTGAGATAACGCACTGGAGAGAGTTCCGTCAAATTCTCACGATTTGTTCTTGATCATTTCGATGACAGGTGAAACTACTATTTTATACTGCGTTTTTGTCGTGCTGTGTGTGTGTGTGTGTGTTAGTGTGTGTGTTGTGTGTGTCCCGAGTCAAGTCTAGCAGATCATCAGTGAAACCCGGCAGGGATCAGTTCAGAGCCGGGGACCCCTTCATAGTCTGTGTGTGTGTGCGTGGAACGTGCGCGCTTTGTTGCGTGCGTGTGTGCGTGTGAGAACATGTGTCAACTTGTGGCTCAAAGGAGGTCGTTGTCGTAACAAGGGTTATCACAGATATGTACCGAGGTAATATTATTGTATATACAAAGTGTACCATGTACTTGTAACTAAGCAAGTGGTACCTATACCCTAACACTAACCCTAACTATACCTAACCTAACTCTAACCCTACTCCTACACCCTAACATACCTCATATTAAAATATAAAATCATACTACAACCAACCTTAAAATACTTTCGCGTAATATCATGTAAGTACCTGTTACGACAACGACCCTTCGTCGCGTTCACGGACCGTGTTGTGCGCATTGTGCGTGTGCCGTGGTAGCTGTGTGTCTGTGTGTGCGAGTGCGTGCGTTGCGTTGCGTCTGGCGCCGCGCGGGTGCGGTTTGATTGTGTCTTGTGTGTTTGGTGGTGTGGTGCGTGTTAGATATGCTTGTGTGCGTGTGGTTCAGTGATTGCTGTCACTGAAATGTGGTGCGAGTGACGTTGTGCGTGTTTGTGTTGTCACCGTTGTAGTGCGTAGTGTCGTGTGAGTTGTGTCAACCGTTGTGTAGTATGCGTGTTGCATGTGAGTGTGTCGTGCGTGGTGCCGTGCTGTGTTTGTGTGTGCGATGTGCGTGTGTGTCCGAGTGTGTCACTGGACGGTGTGCGTTGTCGCGTGGCGTGGTAGCGTGCGTTCGTGCGCGCCTGCTGTGTTTTGTGTGTCCTATGCAGAGCCTGTCGTGTGCGCGTTGGTGGTGTCGTTTGTGCGTGTGCGTCGTGGTTGTGAGTGTTGTCATGCTGTGTACAGATGTGCTGTGTGCTGTGTGGTGTGAGACTGTGTCACTGCTGTGTGCGTGTGATGTGTTGTTGTGCATGATGCGTGTGTGTGCTCGCCGTCGCGTGTGCGTATGGTTCGCGTTAGTGCGTGGAGTGATGTCACTGTGTTGCGCGTGTGGCCGTACGTGAGTGATTGTAGTGGGTGGCCATTCTGTAATCTTTGGAACTTTGTTTTTGTTTCCGAGACTGGGGTAATTTTATTCAATTTATGCAAGCAAAGACAAATACAATTAAGAATAGCTTAAATATTTATATTATGCTATCTTAATGTATCATATTTATCTTACTAATGTTATATGTATAACTACAGAAGAGGCCTATTGTATACTCGTAAGGCATATTTAGAAGAAATATACATTGAAAAAAATTATTAAAAACTTCCAACCAAGTGACGGATAATTCGTATCGTTATGCAGTAATCACTATGGGCGCCAGTGGCGCGATCGTGTTGTTTTCACCGGCGTTCTGCTGGTGGTCACGTGACTACTGATCTGTGACGTAGCGCCGCCCGCACCTATAGAGATCACTATATATTATATTATAGAGATCAGTGATAGAGATCAGTGGTTGCCCACCTCAGGGCCACCTTACCTGTGTTGCAGGTATCGAACATTTGAACGCCATTTACGTGGCAATGGAGAGAACAACACAAACGTTACAGATATACTCATATAGACTTTTACGGAAATACAACTTGTGTTTATCTAACATGATTTTATTATTAAAACGGCCCAAGTGCCTGAGATATTCTCAGTCTATGCATGGTCGGTGGTTGGTGGATGTTGCTGTGGACCATCTTGCCAGAGAGCCTACTGATCTATAATTATATTATATTTATTTATTATTATTATTATTATTATTATATATATTATTATTATATATATATATACATATATATATTTATTTATTATTTATTATATATTAGATTATATTATAGAGATCAGTGTGTGAGCCCCAAAAGCAGAAAAGTAACCAAATGTGGCGTACACGCACGCGCACGCGCTTCGATACCGACAAATACTGAACAGAATAGTTCTACATTGTGAAAAAAACATTTAATTTTATAAACTAGACTTCCAGACCCCAAGTATCTGTATATTTAGGACTAATTAATTTTCTAATAGTTATTTTTTCTATCAACCCTATCTCTTTTTGCGAATCGAATATCAAACTAGTTTCACGACGGTGACGTAGATGTGGCAGATATCAGCGCCAATATGAAATATTACGTTTAATCGACATGTTATTTGTACAGATCATTCAATGCTTTTGCTGTGTTTTGTTTTGTTATGTACTATGTGTAACGGGCACATTCAAGCAGTTCGATGACACCATATTATATCGCCCTGTTTGGCCTGGGCCTTTCCAGGAGCGTGTAAACCAGTTGCACGTTAGCGGTGTACGTTTATTGCAATATTATTATATATTGAATATTGCCATTGGCATGAACATACAAATACAATCCTACTACTACTAGTACTAGTTTAGCACATCGGATTAGTTTAGCACATTTGCGAAAACACATTCGCGGGGTCCTAAACCAGGATTGTCCAAACATACATTGACACTTGAGCCTACAGAGTACAGGTCCAGTTTTTTTCAACGCCTTACACGCATAGTGACATACTGTCACTGGTCACTGTTAAAGTGTTATACCCCGTACGAATTTGATATGGTATTAAACTAGCACGCGCCAGGCCCGCGCCAAGTATTTGCAGTGTGTACACGCTATCCCACTCAGGGTTCTCCCTACGTTGCGCAAACGGGGCGCGCGCGCCCCGTTTGGGAAAACTCCCCCCTGTTTCAATCGTTGCGCCCCGTTTAGATTACCTCCGCCCCGATTAAATTCCACCACAATAAAAGTTTGACAGTGAGGAAATCTCGATCGTCAAGAATTCCCATTCGACCAGGACACCCTTACCGTACCACGCATGCACTGCAGACCACACACAAGTACAAGCAGCCAACCTGTCCCGAACCCCACACTAACTGTACACCGACTCGGCTATCTTATATATACAAGAACCCCAAATACCGTCTATGGTGTGGTGGCGATTTTACGCATTAATTAGTGGTACGGTAAAAAAACACGCCCTGAGACGACCAAGCACTATGATACTCCTTGTTGTCGCTCCGGACAACTGCCCAAAAAAACATTAAAATTGAGCACTGGTATATATATCAAGGCTAATATACACCTAGAGTGTCCAATGGAAAAACTGGGAAATAATGTATTTCACGGCAATATTATTCTACTGAGGCCTGTGGGAGGCCATGATTACGCTCCAATATCTCGGCTAGGAGTATCGTAGAGACAGAGCGGTTGTCTTCATTTTAGAGAGCAAAGGATGCTGCTTAACGCAATACCATGAACTTAGTCTAGAACCGCATACAAAGTAGAATAATATTGCCGTGAAATGGCAGTATTTTCCCGTTGTAACACTCTAGGTATTTATTAGCTGCTTCAGGGAACAATTTTCAGCCAAAAATTTGCATAGCAAATGTGCTATACAAATAAAAATTTGCATAGCAATTGATAAATTGTATAGCATTATTTTTCAGACAATCACAGTGCAAATTTACACCGCAGTGCATGCTTGGCGTTGTTATCGTGTCGGCCTGTGACAGGGCACAGCTAGCTTAAGCCTAGGACACACTAGCGATTCTGCACGCTGCCGCGGCAGCGTTAAACAGGCGTGCACTTGGCACTCGCCCGCGTCCAATGTCCGAGTTGAAAATAATATCGGGCCGGGCGAGTGAAAGCTAGCTGACTCGCCATGTTGGCGAGTAAAAATAATTGTCTAGAACTTTAATCAAATGTTGGTTCCTTACGTTATATATCCAAACATTGATGAAATACAGTTCTAGCGATTGTGAAGGGCGCTATCCGACTCCTCGACCACGACATCTCTCACTTTTATATTATCAAAGTCGACGAAGAAAGCAGCCCGCGAGAGCCGCGCAGCGCGCAGCACAGCGTGGCTGTGTATACGTGCCTGGGGCGGCATATTGGATTGATGTACGGGGGGGGGGAGTGCAGGATTGTTAAAAGTCACGTTGGCCTTGGTGTTAAGAAATCAATAAAATCGGTGTAACGTGGCATTTCATTGACGGGGCAAAGCAGCAGCCTAAAAAATACTTTTTTTTATTACGAGAGCTCTTTTTTGATTTTGTATGAAAAAAAGAGGCTCTCGTAATTTTGTTTACGGGAGCTATTTAAGCTTGGCCAGAGCTACTTTTTCATAGCATGATTTTGTTAAAAATTTCATAATTTTGATGCACTGCCTCTAATAATGTCTCAGAAGCCAGAATTGTGTCTAATTATCGTAAAGGTGTTTCCCAAACAAAAAGTCAAGATTATGCTTTGGCGAAATCGCGACGAGGTCACAAATTATGCCTAATGGTGACAAAATCAGGAGGCCGGGTTTACATGTTGCTGTATGCATGTTGTGTTACAAAGTATGACTGTATGCACTGATTGTCTCATTCGCATTGTTTTTAATTCAAATCCGTTATGTCTAGCCATATCAATAAAAACTTGCTTGCCCAAACAGGGAAGTGCAATTCAAACTACCTTCCCGCGAATTTTGCTTGCCCCGGGCCATCGGGCAAGCGGTTTGTCGAGCCCCGGCACGCGCAGGGTTCGAATTTCGGCTGAAAATCTAGTGGACAGCAGGACCACCAACTTCAGAAAGTTGTGGACCTGCACAAAAATTTGGTGGTCAGCTTATTTACTAGCAGTGAGTAACAAAATAGTAATATAAAGATAACCATGTGAATTAAAACAGCATACGCATAACAAGGAGTTTAATGAAGACAATAGTGTCTTCATAACTCTTGATGTAACTTAATTAGAGTTGGTCAAATAATGTTTCAATCTCTAGGAATGTCGGGGAGCTTCTGGTAAGGTTTTACTTTCGTTTTTCTCTCCCCAGTCCACGCGTACCCCGCATGCATAGATCTATCAATGCTGCCGCGATCCACAAGTTACAAGTGCCTAGAATCTTCAAGTATATACAGTTTACATTTCTCTCTAAATATCTACCTGAATAAAAACAGTCCACTTTCTACGTAACGAATTCAGAAAACAGCTTTGATTACGTGCGTGTCAGGTGTGACTGGTCGTGCACCACTTCCCACAATAACCCCTGCGATATATAAACTTATTGTTACGCGGTTATAAAAACACATTGATTTCTTATAGACTATCGCGAGTTTTTGTTTCGTGTGGCGAATCATGCGTTGAGGGAGTTCATGCAGCTCTAGATGTTTTGGAATACCCTAGCTGTCTACGTTGAGGAACGGGTCGTAACGCTGCGGCGCACGGGAGCGATTTTTTCTCGTAGCTTCCAAAATTTTCGCTCTCGTAATTGTTGTTACCAGAGCGCTTTGAAAGCTGACGGGAGCGAAATCGCTCGCCGCCCGGTGATTTTTTTCGCTGCAAAGCAGCCCGAGAATAAAAGTAAATTGTAACAGTGTATGTTTCCGTTTACATCTCGCATGGGCTGCATGCACAAACTGCGATTCATAAAAAAATATGCGTAGCAAATGGCTGAAAATACATCGCGAATTGCGATGCGATACCGGGAAATTATTCCCTGGCTCTTGATATATAATATATATATTATTGTATATTTATATATATATATATAATATATATAATATATATATATATATATATATATATATATATACTGAATATATGCTGAATCTAAATTTTCACAGTCAAGGAATTTCGCAGAATGCATCTCGGAGCGTCTAAAATCAAAACCCAGATCCACCCACCTCACCCCCCCCCCCCACCTCCCCGCAAATGGCAAAATTTACTCACTGCGTAGCCTCAGCGCGGCACTTCAGAAAGTAAGGGCTGGAGAATATTTTTAAGGGCTAGTAAGATTTACAGGTCACTAGCCCTGCTGGCTAAGTGAAAGTTTTAGGTTAGTTTCAAGCCCTGAGTAGTGTGTTACATCATTCACGTAACCACTTTAACGTAATTGGCGAGGCCGACGAAGACAAGAAATTCGCAACTACACACCCGAGGGATATAGATATGAGTACAATTAGTGCATGTTTGGTCGGCGATACTTTGTGTTTCTAAAAAGTGTAAAAGTGGCATTCAGTCCTCATCAAGAGTAC